>NW_026782318.1:992500-1185875 GCF_031769215.1 Ylistrum balloti | reverse complement strand
GATACACATCAACCAAGACGATCTTGGCACATGATTTCCCTCTAAACTTATTACCACAGATCTGAGTACAATTGACGTTGATGGAAGGTGTTTTTGCTACTGTGGATCCAGACTCCTCGCCGTTCACTGACAATTCTGCAGTTGACTGCTGAGTGAAGTGAAGTGCTGTACAGTGCCGGTCGCTGCTACATTCACTGCAAGGAAGTTTAGCGTCACAGTTGCGACTAATATGTGATGTTGATTCACAGCACCGGAAACATACTTTCTTGTCACGAAGAAATTTCTTCCTGTTTTCTATGGACTTAGCAAGGAATGCCTTGCATTTGTTTAAGGTGTGAGAAGTCACGTTATGAAGAAAACATGACTTCTTGCTAGCGGCAGTGACGTCATTTTCCCTTAAGCTCTCGGTACTAGTTTTCCTTACAGAAATGTTCCTTTTGTCATGAGGTGTCCTTTGCGCGGAAGTCCTTTCACTGGTTGAGCCGGGCTGATCATACACGAAACTTGGATTGTTCCTGACCTTACTCAGATCCCTCAAAAACTTGGCAAAAAAGCTGAATGGGGGAAAGGTGACATCATATGACCTCATGTAATTAACAGCAGCATTAGTCCATTTCTCCTGGAGATTGCCTGGGAGTTTTGACACGATTGGCGACACTCCTGTCGATGAATCATAATACCCTAGCAAGGTCTTAAATCGATCATCCTCTCTCAACGATTCAATCTCAGATGCTAAATCTGACAACTCAAAGAGTTTTTTATAATCCTTAGGGGTGATCTTGGGGAAGGTTACTAGCCTTTGCTTGAGGGAGGCCTCTATAACCTCTGGAGCCCCATAACGTTCTCCCAGTCGATCCCATATGCGCTCGAGACCTCTTTCAGGGTAGCCGTAATTTGAAGCCTTAAGACTAATGACATGTTTTCTAGACTCAGGTCCGGTCCATTTCTCCAATAAGTCTATCTCTTCCCTCGGTGTGACACCCAGGTCAAGCATGACCGACTGAAAGCTAGCCTTCCATGCCTGGAATGATTCCGCTTTATCGTTGAAGTTAGTCAGACGTGATAGAAGAAGATCCTTCTTCAGCAAGAAGCGGGTAAGGTCTGTAGCAATACCATTCGTACCAGATGTCGGTATGAAGGCAGGAGCGTCTGGGTTCATTGTGGAAGGAGCGACTGGAATGCGCGAGACATGAACGTTTGATGGAGGATCCTGGACTGGTAATGGAGCAGTCGGAAGTGGTGAATAGTGCCTGCTTGGACTGAACGATGCAACTTCCTCGACAAACGCCTTAGTTCGGGTTTTTGGATCTATCATAGGTAACTGAGACAGCGCATACTGCTCGGAGGCATTCTCCAAATCTTCTAGAGCTTTGACTTCCGCCGTAGCGGCGGCGAGTTCTTTCTTCTGTGATAGTAACTCTAGTTCCACCTTGATGTCCGCTTTTCTGTGATCTGATTCTGCTCTGGAATGGGCCAATTCTTTCTCAAGCAGAGCCTGCCTTTTCTTCAACACCGCTTCCTCTTCGGCATATAACAAGCGAGCTCTCTCAGCTTCCGCCTTGGCCTTTTTCCTAGCTGTTACTGAAAACACCGAGCTAACCCTGGAGCTCCTGGAACCCCTGGAGTGGCCTTCCGATGGTGTGGCCTCAGGTGGCGCGGTCTCCCTTAGTTTCTGCTGCTCCGCTTGTTTAATACACATGTCTAGTTCCTTATGGGATTGTTCTATCAGAAGTGCATGTCCATGCCATTTCAGAGTGAGATATTCGAGGAGTTCCAAACTGTTTTCTGTGTTTTTACGTTTCAAATATTCAAAGAAACTACCTTCAAGTTTTTCAAGTCTGTCTGTACCCTCACGAATAGTCCTACCGAGGTTAACTAAGGATTCCACATTCAAATTGGATCCCTCACACCTGATTCTCTGAAGGTGTGTGTCAAGATCCGCCCACATTTTCTCAAACAAACTGCTATGATTCCTGACTGAATCCTCGTAAAGTTCATTCGCCTTGGGGGTTAACACCTTCAACCTTGATTCCCTGCCTTGACCTTCCATGTTAGCTTGTGCGCGGTCATCCATGCTGTTTGAATTCGTATAAGCGTTGACCAGTGTCTGTGTCTCTGACGTAGACGATGTCCCAGTGCCTGTTGAACTCATAGCTTATTAGCGGCAACTCCAGCTCGTAGTGGTACTTTTACTATGCTGACCCATATGCATTGTCACAACAGTAATACAATGTTCAGCCAGTTAACCCTTTATTACCAGCGTTGAGGTAACAATAGTGTGGTAAAAGTCTGTAACAAGAAACGAAGAGAATGGACATTAGAAATCGACGAAAACCTAAACGAACCTTATCCTTATCGTATCTCACAATGCAATCTTTTACAGATATGGGCTTCCATACATAGAAAATTCGCACAATCTGAATAGACTATTATAGGCAAATACCAAATAAATCGTAGAAAATCTCGACAGTTACACCTTAATAAATTCTAAACATTGTCCGTGTATTCATTTAGCTGTGAAATCACCACATATAAAGTTCAAATTAACGTCATGAAGGATCCATTCACCAAAACACGTTCGTTGGTAAACAGTAACAAAAGTTCAGTTATTTTCATTGGCAGCGATCGGAACACAATCAAATCACATCCTAAGCATGAAAAGTAATCATTTTTTCCAAACTTTACAATACTCACACCGTGGTCGCTGCAAGTTGTGCAAACGTTGTGATTTCCTATCACCGCACATACGCAAAACGTTGACTAAACGAACACATATGAGTTCCACAAAGGGAGATAATCTATAGATAAATATTATATTCTGTATGATGGTATCAGTTTAAATGAACACAATAATATCAACAATAAAACATATTTACTCTGATTATTGCAACATCCCTGATATTTAATATTTATACAGTATGTTGAATTTGTAGTTTAAGAAAATACATCAAGTCTAAACACTACTTCTAACAAGTTGCCCTGGAATAGGGAATTACAACTTAAGGAACGGAGAATCTTTGGCTGCAGTGTAACTATTGATTGCACATTTTTACCAATTTGTCAATAATAAAGGAATTCTAAATTTTGGTATTAATGCTGAAATTAATTTCTTTATCTGAACACTCATTGGTCAAAACAAAGTTTGAAAGATAATCTACATAATAACAGGGACTTAAACAGAAATATTTAAGTCTCTGATAATAAAATCTAATTAACATAATGGAAAATCATGTTTTTTTTTTATCTATACATCCCAGGAAACCTCAGAAGTTAAGACTCTCGTAGGGTACCTCACGTGGCATTTTTTCACCCTTCAGAGCGGCCACAATATTCTGGCCAGCAAGCTCCGACATAGCTGCCCTGGACTTTTCGGTGGCACTACCTATATGTGGTAGTACAATACAGTTGTCCAGTTTCATAAGCGGGTTGTCCAGTGGAAGAGGCTCTGGGACAGTAACATCGAGTCCAGCAGCCAATATCTGACCAGTGCTCAAAGCCACATATAAATCTTCCTGATTCACCAGTCCACCGCGACTGGTGTTTATCAAAATGGCTGTCTTCTTCATCTTACTGTAGGCATCCTTGTTAAATATGCCTTTATTTTCCTCTGTCAATGCACAACAACCTAGTATGAAGTCAGACTGTCTACATAAAGTGTCAAAGTCGACACGTTCGGCTCCCACGTCTGAATCGTACGACTTGGCTTCAGAGTCTGTGTACAACAACCTTCCGATTCCAAATGGCCTCAATCTCTGTCCAACAGCAAAGCCAATCCTTCCTAGTCCCAATATCCCTACCGTGGCACCATCTAGTCCTTGTCCACATAGCCACACCGGATTCCATGTTCCCCATTTACCCTCACGCACTGCTTTTATTCCTGAAAAAATACATCATATCCAAATACCTGAATAAGGTTTAATATCATGTGAGTCTTATCATGAAGCAAGAAAATGTGTATGAAACCATAAATGTTCCTTATGCTTTTTTTCTCTCTTTCCCTTTGTCTGTCTTTGCTAAATTTATGTCTCTCTTTGTCTCTTTCCCCTCTTACCTCTACATTTCCATATAAACTATAACGTTCGACATAAAGCATCGCATGACTCATAGTTTTATTGTTTGAATTCATGTAATTTGAAGAAAAAAGTATTAAATATTTCTTTGTTATATATAAGATCTATTGAATGCTTTAACATCATTGACCTAGCTCTTTTACAATATAATTCATTGGTGATCTTGATATTGGAAAGTATTTCAAGGCATTTCTAATTAGCCTAGTCAAGTACTCTGTACAAAGAAACATTCTGTACAGATATCTTACCTTCATACAGACACCCACTCTGTACAGGTGTGTCATGTCTCACCTTCATACAGACACCCACTCTGTACAGGTGTGTCATATCTTACCTTCATACAGACACCCACTCTGTACAGGTGTGTCATGTCTCACCTTCATACAGACACCCACTCTGTACAGGTATGTCATGTCTCACCTTCATACAGACACATACTCTGTACAGGTGTGTCATATCTTACCTTCATACAGACACATACACTGTACAGGTGTGTCATGTCTTACCTTCATACAGACACATACTCTGTACAGGTGTGTCATGTCTCACCTTCATTCAGACACATACTCTGTACAGGTGTGTCATGTCTCACCTTCATTCAGACACATACTCTGTACAGGTATGTCATGTCTCACCTTCACACAGACACATACTCTGTACAGTTGTGTCATATCTTACCTTCATACAGACACATACTCTGTACAGGTATGTCATGTCTCACCTTCATACAGACACATACTCTGTACAGGTGTGTCATATCTTACCTTCATACAGACACATACTCTGTACAGGTATGTCATGTCTCACCTTCATACAGACACATACTCTGTACAGGTGTGTCATATCTTACCTTCATACAGACACCCACTCTGTACAGGTGTGTCATGTCGCACCTTCATACAGACACCCACTCTGTACAGGTGTGTCATATCTTACCTTCATACAGACACATACTCTTTACAGGTGTCTCACCTTCACACAAACACATAATCTTTACAGGTGTGTCATGTCTCACCTTCACACATACTCTTTACAGGTGTCTTACCTTCACACAGACACATACTTTTTACAGGTGTCTTACCTTCACACAGACACATACTCTGTACAGGTGTGTATTATTTTACCTTCATACAGCCTCCGTGATGTGGTCAAGAGAAGAGACATGGTCAACTCAGCAGTTGCATTGGTCAGTACATCTGGTGTAAATCCAACTCTTATGTTCCTCTTTTGACATTCTGCTACATCCACATGGTCATATCCCACCGACATGGTGGAAACGACCTTTAGCTGGGGACCTGGTTATAATAACAATCAAGCTTAAAAGGAATCTATGAATTCAATGCTTGTTACACAGAATTTTATAACTGTAACTAAAGAAACAGCTAAAATCTCAAATGCACTGTGTCATACCTATAAGGGTTGGAGGTGGGGGTGATGATTTAAGAATGATTATGAAATTGCATTTTCAATAATTTGATAAAAAATTCATTATGACAATTGTAAAGAGCATGATGCAAACAAATAATGTTCCTACTTTTTTATAGGCTTACTTCTACCAGTTAATTACCTATTTCAAGTTAGTGAAGATTATGTCATGGCTTATCCAGCCATAGATCTTCTGTCTGTATCGGAGTTGGTACATCATAGATACTAAGAACAGCTTATGTGGTGCCCTGCCAGGGTGAACTTGAATTCCTCAACTCTAGCACTTAATCTTAACTCAACGTTAATATTGTTCTATGTGTGCTCGAAACGAATATTATCATTATACAATTATCATATGTCCAGGCATAGTCCTACTGAGAGGAGTCTGCCTGATAATACAATACAAGTATTTGTTATATTTAGCTTATTATTGACAGAAAGTTCAGACTCCTGTAGCTTACCACAACAAAAACCTTACCTTTCATACTACATAAGTCACATTTGACATCGCTATGACCTTAAGAGTCATGCTTACTATTGGTGTTCATTTGATATAGCCACCAAATTTACACGTGTCCTTGTATACGAGTGCAGGTATTGTCGGATTACTGTAAACATTCATGCTAAATATATGTAAAGTGAAAGTAAATCTATACAAACCTGCAGCGTCTAGTACCTCCTTGTCTATACGTTCTGTAAGTAAACAGTACAGCGCGTCAACACCCTGCACGCGCTTCAGGAGCTCAGCCCGAGGGATAGGGTCTTGGGTGTCCCATTGGTCGACCTGGCAATGTTGCGACAACACCTCCACCCCCACGGGAGGGACGTAGCGAGTGACAAACACTTTAGTAGTTGAGTCGGTTGCAGACATCCTGCAGAGATATCTAACCTTGCAAATTTGACGAAAAGGACGAGGAGTATTCTGGAACGCGGAGATGACCCTGCAAACGGGTGTTATCATTAACCTCATGATAACATGAGAGGTGACGTCTGGGACAAGGGGGATAACTCAAGATATCTTCGCAAACTAGATAGGTATGTATCATACTGAAGAAAAACGCACCTGTTATGAAAACAGCCAGTCGGTAAGCGGACAAATTAATGCAAATGTCATAACAATTTATAGAAAATGCAGTTAATCATCCCCAGACATGCGATTTCGTGAAATAGTCGTAAATACTAGAACAGCGATTTGATTTTGCCCTGCACTCTCCCAGAGACGTATATAACATTAGTTATATACGTCTCTGACTCTCCCAATAAAATTGTACACCAGCACGCGCCCACCAAACACCAGCACGCGCCCACCAAAACGAACTCTTTCTCTTATCCGCTACAAAATTCTTTACTGCCGCTAAAATCATCATTCTTTCTTGTTTAATGGAGTCATCGTTTTTTAGTAAGTACAGTGGGCCTTTATATGCAGCACGATCTATTTATTCTATTTTATTTTTTAATTTAGAATTTCAAATACCGACCGCAAGTTACCTTTCCACTCAGTCTCAAAACTAAACATGGATAAACAAGCGTCAACGAAAACCGAGTCATTGAAACTTTGTTAAATGACCTTTCAAAATCCAAGATACATTATGTATTCCTTTAAAAAAAAACCCACTAGAAACCAATATTTACAAGTTTGTGAAAAGATTCCCCAGTTTCTTCCTAGCAACAAAAATTCAAGAAGCGAATTTTATCTTATCGAAAATTTATATATGAAGAGAATGATCTCTAGAATTCTTCGAAAGAGGTTTTGAAGGAAATCATTGTGAAGGATATCGTTTTCTCCCACCTCTGCCCATGTAGGATAGACATGTTCCATGTGGAACACCCATGGAGGATCCCACATGACTGCACTCGGTGACCACAGTCGGCTATCACAACTGACTCAAACCGACGAGTGGATGCTTTGTTTCCAGGTTCCGTAATGCGCGACTGTAACATCATAGTTAACATTAACTATAATAATCCTTGTCCAGTGAACACAAATAAACGTCGGAGGATCATCTATGACTCTGATTCTGAATGAACACACGCGTGACACTCACGCCATTGAAATATTTCGCGCGCATAAACAATTGACGTCTTTATAAACTGGGAAATCCCCTGTTTGTCCATGACATCGCGGCAAGCCTACCCTACCTTAATAAATGATACGGAGTTAAATGTTGTTCAATACAAAGTATTTCCATGTATCTATCGCTAATTAAAATATTTAATTTCCAAAAAATAAATATTTCTAATGGTTATTCATATTGCGTTTGTAGTCTGTCATTTTGCTCTCACGGAAGAATGTAGAATTTTGGAAACGTGAAAGGTGATATTCATGCGCCATTCAGACACTTGTACCGTGGGATTTTTTTACGTCGTGGCAGAAATAATGGGGTGGGAGAAAAATAATCAACCCCTACCCTCAGAGGATGCGACAGAGAAATCTCCAACCCTGGGTTGTTGTTGTTTTTTTTTAGTCTAACCCTCGGCAGAGCCTCGGGTTAGACAACAACAAAAATCACCCCTCGGGTTGGAGATTTCTCTATCACACCCTCAGGGTAGGGGAAGATTCTATTATTCATAAAATAATTTATTTGCCATACTGCCATGTGGATCCTACATATCTAATTCGGGAAAAGAAGTTAAAATTGTAAATTGTAGTAATAAATTATACTTAAAAAAGGGTTGGGGGTAGAGGGAAATGAGCGAGGAAGGGAGGGGTATTTTTCAGTATTAAAAAAAAATGCGCTCCCTCTAATCCGAAATTCTGGTTGCACTCCTGTTGTTGTCCCTGTATGGGATATAAGTGAAAATACTTCATTTTGAACTACATATGTCATGCCGGTATATAGTTCATGAACATGTAGAGCACTTTTAGCCCACTGTATGACAACCCTGTTTCAAGTTAAAAGGAAAATAATGCGAAATTTCTGTATTTCGTCAGGAAATCACATATTTGTTTTTCGTATGAGAATAGGGAACATTCGTTCTTACTTTATATAGAGCCAACATGATGACATATACAACGTATCGATATCATATTATACACAATACAATATTATACTTTATCAGTATGGCATTACCCTTCGCCATTTTGTACACTATGATGTATACTAACTGTTATGTATTGTATTGTATTGTGTTTGGGACATCCCCCCAACCATCTCCCTATGTCATTATGTCATCTAAAACCAATACAAAAATAACTTACAGCTCACAAAGTTTAAGTAAAAAAAAACTGTTGTTTGACATTGTTGTCATGGTTACTAGCAATAATGTGTCGGTACATATAAATTCGCCTATTTTTGCAAATAATATTTATTTTAACGCGTCAATACTTCGATCGACGCGAAAATCTACGAGATTTCAATTTGAAATATTTGTTGGAATTGATATATAGAGTAATCTACGGCATTTTTGGCTTCCATCGGCTGTCGAGCTTATACCACCTGACAGAATAAAACGAAGGGAAGTAACTCTGAGAGATCACAATGATGTTTCGTGGTGTGCAGAATTTATAATGTTTCTAATCAATCTAAACAAGATTATCGTTTGTCTTTTGGAGGTGTGGTGATCAAACTTAACAGCCGAGGAAAAGACCACTAACAGAACACCACTAGAAAAAGGCAGAACATGGTATAAAGTATTTGCAATAGGAACTTTCTGTGGAAGTTTGCGAAGATGGGCGTTTCCGTGTGAAACTTGGATACAGAGAAACACGACAAAGTTCGACTGTCATTTCCGCTCTTACTGCATTCGGATTACCTCGCCTACTTTCAGTAGAAAATGATTGAATGGTTTATTCCGTGTGCTCTGACTAAAGCTTGCGTTCAGGCGGCTAAAATTTTATTTCTTAAAGCAGGCCGTGAAAAGTGTTTTCAAATATCACCTTGTGTAGAAAGGTTTTTTTATTCTTAACACTCAAAATATATCACTACACGATGATAAAGTTATTTTTCTTTAAAGCAAGAAAAAACTTTCAAAAATCACTAATTGAAATTAAGTTCTTCACTACTTGAAACGAAAGCTCTTTTGATAAGTAAAATGTAAACAAATAAAACGGTTCGCGTCCGTTAAAACCTGACATCACCTTTTTCATTCATGTTGTATGATGACATGAAATGGCGTGTTTGTGGTAGCAGGGAATCCTCACTCAAACTATCCGTACTACCAGTCAATTCATTTATATTTCATGAAACACAAACACAGAGCGTCGGGGTTGGATATTTTTAGAGGTTTATTTGGAGAAACATTTTAAGCTTTGGATCTGATTCATCGCCGTGTCTTACAACACAGAAAGGCGTGTTGGTTAGTTAACAGTCCGTCAGGATGACATTGTTAAACGTAATGAGATTGCAATGCTTTATAATATCCTGTGTGTACTATATTACTTGTGTGGTTGTTTAACAGACGATGTCATCTTGAGATGGATTCTCCTCGTAGTAGTCTGCACATACCATCCAGAGCAACCGGATAGGATAATGTCTTTCAAAGAACAACATGGTCTGTGATCTCAGCCTTCTTGGAAACACTAACAGTCCCGGGTTGGTATCGATGCACACGACTTGCATCGTCAATTGTGGTGCTCTCTGACACTCTGTACCGACTGATATCACATACCGTACTAGAGTTATCTTTCCTTGCGTGCACTGAGAGTAAGGAAAGACAAGTCCAGATAGAAATATTGGGGAGGGGGCAACTAATTAAAGAATAAGTCGGGTTATCATAATTCAATCGTAATTATTCTGGTACCGTCATCGAACACGATTCACGGACTTATATATGTTCTATCGATTCTAAGTCCGTGCTGGAATTTGTGTTATTTTGTGTCTTGTGACAAGGAAGACAACTTCGGTAAATGTTATTTATAGTTCCAAAATAGGTACATCTAATCGCGTCAGTGTTTTATATCAATTAAAACATTTTCTTCTCCATATCTTGTCATGAATTCAATAGATTACTATAAAATCCACCAACACAGTCTAATACTGTTAAAAAGGAAAGACGTGCAGTCGTAAATAAAATCATTTTCACCAAACAATTATATAAAAATATGTTTTGCTGAATTCTCCTGATCGGCGTTGTTTGATGATGTTAGTGTATATAGGTACATATGAACTTATTTTAAAATCACATGTTAAGTTATAAATGATTATGATGATGACTACTATATATGGTGGTAAAGAGGGGAATTTCTAAACAAGGACCTCTTGTCCTAAGTTGCCAGCCACAACCGTTGACAAATAGATGACGACACATCACGTGACATATAGGTCTACGTAAGTGTATATGTTGAAATAGTGTTGGGAGGAGGTCACCCTTTCACAATGGATGACGCAGACAACCATGCAACCGGAAGTGGTCTTATTAAATTGTTTTAATTATGGCCATCTGCAACAAACTGGCCAGTCAACTCTCACGATGATATGATACACCAGCTGACGTGACTTGAGGATTGTAACTGTTGTGCAGTGCCCCTAGCTCTTTATCAATATTTGGACTCCAGTAACAACCAACGTGGCGTGGTTTTCGCAGTATATAGGCATCCATGTATGTATTTCAAGTATAACCTCTCTTTTATGCATGTTCGTGATAGTATAGAAAGCCAGTGGGGTGTTCAGGAACGGATAAAACATGTATTTACTAAACCAGCCTTTTTCTTTTACTCTATGGCAAATCATTTTCACATCTGTAATATGTACATATTTGTACAGCCTTACTCGTCATGATGTATAAAACTTTTGAGACAAATATATTTCAAAAATATTCTAATAAAAAATATACTCAACATTGTATGTCAAAAGAATTGATTCAGTAAAATTTTAATTGTGTCTCGTCTTTTTCAATAAATCAAAAAATGCGGCATAACATATTGTCATCACGAGAAATACAGTACTTAATTACTTTTAAGAGACAAATTCTTATTATTGTGTGACTATACTGATATTTGTAAAGAGTATAATTTGATATATAATCGATATACAGTTTTTATATTTCTTATTAAATAAACATAATATAAATCGATTATACAACATCACTATGAATCATGTTGTAATTATCAGCACGCGTTTTTGCAAATTATGTCGTGGGCGTGCCCTCAGTTAAACCATTTCGAAATCCGTGGGTCTCGTTCATCAAATTGATTTCTTTGACATCAATTGTACCAAATTAGAGGAAAGCTGTCAAATTAAATTTTAGTTTTTAATTTTAGAATTTTAACATTTAACTATGGTGTTGTTAAAACTTATTGCTAGAAGAGGGACCTGAGAATATGTTACAGTAGGTCTATGTGAACATGGACCCACCTAAACTGTATGCAATTCTCAGTTCCTACTGGTACGTGTAAGATGTTTTGACATACATCTATTGCTTGTTAGGATGCTGACATCGTGGACTTTGACCCGTACATTGTTGGGGTGGAGGGGGGACAATGTAAGTAGTCCCTGTGTAACACGTTAGTGAGATTCTGAAGCTGTCTTATTACTACGAATTTTGACCTCAATAATAGGACTTAGACCCTTATAGGATTTTTCAATTGTGTGATCGTCTTGCGAGTGTAGGTCTCGGCAATGTCAGATTACGGTCTTTGTTGAATTAAAGAGCGAACAAATATGATCTTACTACATCATATCTGATACTTATTAAACACGAGGTCGTTACATCGTAATATGTTGGTAATTTCTTTCTTTAATAAATCCTACTGTTGATGAAACCGGTTCTATAATCTTTAATTTATTAAATCTTAATACGTGTGTTTAAAAATAGGATATAAAATACAGGATGCGATAGTCTGGAGATTTTCCATCAACATCAGGATTTGAATACGTAAACAAAGAACGAAGTTGTGAGCGTGCGGCCCCACACAGCCCCTCCCGTGTCCCCCTCCATATGGAAGTGATCAACGACCTTTAAATGACTGCACACAACATGACTTCCCTTTCGCGACTCAGTTTTCAAAACACAGCGGTCCTGCACTAAAATGCGATCTTCATATCATATGCAATCTGCATCTTTTCTCACACCAACCTAGACATATTCAGGGGCCTAAGAATATCCATATCAAGTACGGAGACATAAAGCACAGGCTTTCTGGATTTTATTTTAAAGAATTCTTAAAAGCTTTTTATCTTGTAGAGAAGAAACTGGCACATAGACGGGGTAGTAACAACGAAAGCCAAGACGAACGAACTCAAAAATAATACGAAATGGTGTTAATTCGAATTTTATGTCATTTTCAAGTCATAGATAACTCTCTGACTATATTCACAGAAGAGTGTTTGATATTCCGACCGAATATCAATTGTGTACCAATTTAGCTAGAAATGTGTTTGGATGTCGGGTGGTATAATGGTCAGACATCTGTAGAATTGCTTCCTTCTCCTGTTGTGTTACAAGGACATCTGTGAAGAGACTTCGTTAGTCAGTTAGGCAAATCAGCGCCCGAACCACCGATAGTTGTGTTCAATGAACGAACATTGACAGTTCTGGGAACGAAGTTTATCACATACGTCAAAGGTTTTCAACGTTAATATTTGACATAACGACCAGACCAAAAATAGTTTCAGATGTTCAAAGCAACCAAAAAAAGTTATCATTTGAATAATATTGTACTTCAACAACTTTTAACCAATTATAAATCCGTATTATGCTTTACCCGGATCATAGCAACTATGGTTGTTTCCTGGAGGGCCGAGGAGGGTTTGGCCGTGATGGTCGGAGACCGAATTGTACAGATAGATTTCGCTGCTGAACGTTCGACCCAAATTTAGTATTTGTTTTAGGCACTGCCCTCTAAAGCTGGTGCGACTGACAACTCCTGTCATCTGATATCCGGATTGAAGTAGCGCCCCAGCTACTTATCGCGGTATCCACTTCAATCTTCTCTCGGGTCTGGATGTAGATATTTTGTTGTGGGCAGTTGGTGTACAAACTTACACTGGTCCATTGAGAAGTCGAAAGGCTGTAATAGAGGGTTTAAAACCGGACATCGCACTCACTTTTATTCTGAATGCAATGTTTCCATATAAAATTTCCCGTGTTTTATTTGAAAATCACCAAATTTGGGTTCAATAATTTGTGATAAATTCGTGTTATGGGCTTCGGCAGAGATGTCTCTGGCTTCGGTCTCTGTAACACCAAATGGCTAATTTGTCTTAGTTGAAACTGGTTTGAATCACGTGGTCTGGCGATATTCGATATAATATCAGAATAATTAGGACTGTTGAAAAATTGTCTTTTGTGTAAGCTATGTTAAGGAGGGACGCATATTGATATAACAATATATTATGATTAACGTCTCATCTCCTTTACACATAAGTTGTACAATATACATAAATAGTACATTCGTCAAACAGAATAAAGGGGTAAGAACCTATCGTCAATGGACACTTCTCTAACGCTAGCTTTTGTTTTTGATCACTGAGCCGTGAAGTCCCATCTTCTCCACGTTATAATGTAACCTTATCACCTATGCCCAATTCACTTCCACGCTGACACGCATGACCAGAGTCTTTTTTCGGCCAGTGAAAAGTGCATCTTATTTTCGTAGCAAAGATGACACTAATTAAGATAACATTTCACCAGAGACGTATATATATGTGATATATACGTCTCTGGTTTCACAAAACTTACATCAGTCTAAAATAACGATACCTAGCTTTGATTTTCTCCATATTTCGGGCTGAAAGTGGTCTACAAAACAGGATGGTAGTTCAGCTGTAAGTAGCTTAAACATGAATTTTGTTTGAAAGATAAAAAGAGTTGACATGTGTTTGTCTCAAAAGTTAGCACAATCAATTTGAAAATTATCAAGCTTTCTACTTATGTTTATTTTAAAAATGGTAAGTAATTGGGGTTTTTTTTTCAGTTTTTTGTTTTTTTTTTTAGAAAAAAAGTTATGAACACAACGACTCTAGTTAACTCCAACTTCTGAGGTGGATAACATGAAAACGAGATATACGCAGTGTCATATCCCTAGGGCTGTTTTATACCTTATACGTCCCTGCCCATGTTTGAGACAGAATCTCTTTCCCTGCCTTTTTTAAAACAAAATGTTCACAAATAACATTTAAAATGCTGTTGATTTAACTTGATGTGAGAACGTACACAAATATAACATCTGCGAGCACAATACAGATGTACCAGATGACCTGGGACAGCAGCCTGGTACAGAAATTCACTAGACTGGAAACATTAAGTACACATGTATTCAAATGCCGAGCACAACCTTAACCGGAAATGAACCTCCGATGGGGGAAAATAGTACATTATTTGGTGAACAAAATCACGATAAATTCAGGAACTTCTAAGTCTAAGATCAAACAAAATCTTTGTCACAAGATACCTGGGTCTCTGTTATTTCTTAATATGAAAGTTTTGATTCGAAATTAATTTTAGATCGGATATCTGTCTTATCGCCAGCACAGTTAACTGGATTTATCTTTAATCTCTTTTATTTTTCCTTGTTTTTTTTTTTTTTTTATCAAATACTGAATGTTTTGTTTTTACGATTAACTAGATAATTTGTACTTCATAAAATTTATTGGCTAATACAATTAAATTATTTCTAGTATTATTCATATCAAATAATGAATAATTAACACAGGCACGTGTAATAGATTACACGTTCCATGATTACACAGAATATATAATATACAAGCATTCCTTAATTATATAAATGAAGGATCTTGTGTGTCACACCTGTCTCTGCTGGAATTTTCGGTTACTTTGAACACTAACTCGCCTGTATGTAATGCCTATATGTCGGTCATATAACACTGTCATCAGCCCGCACGCTGTCAGCACCTGCCTCAACATCCGAATTCATACATGTAGTCGTTTATAGCACCGTCTGGCATTACTGTCAACACACCAGCTGTGCTAATATTTATGGTTGAGTAGCCAACTTTAACACAGCTTCGGAGATTTTTTTTTTTTTTAATTGACATTATGTTTGTCCGCTAACGTTGATTGTAATCACTTCATTTCCGGTCGATAATTTTGATCGGAATTGATCTGATTTTAGAAAAGAAAAAAATAAGATGTTTCAATATTAAGAGGAGGCCAACTTTAAGTAATCATATTCTGTCAAATTGTTTTACATACCAGTCAGCATTTGGTATCTTTTGTATTTTTATCATGAAATCGAGCAAATCACGGACAAAGAAATGTGCGTGATCAACCTGTACGCCAATATTATACCATTGAAATAAAATTATAGCAACTGAAAATATTTCTCATAAAAGATAGATGCTTTAAAAGAAAACAACCCCTAAGCACTTTCAAACGCACAAAGATCTGTTATCTTACACAGTGATCTGTCAAGCGTGACAAATTTTCTGATTACCCCCTAGGCGCCTCTATGAAGTTGACAAAGTCGCGCGTTCTGACACTATTCCCATACCCGCCATTCCCACAGAGGAAACACACGATGGTCTTTGTTTACGTTGTCATTCATGGATGGAAAATGTAGTCCGGTAGGCGTGATTTAAATATATATATCTATGGCAATATTTGAACATTTAGGGTTATGATTCATAAATATGGTTGCAAGCATTTTTTAATTGAATATTTGTACTTTGTAGTCGAATCAATTGTTGTTGAAAAACGTCTTCATCAGTCGCCATTTATTTTACAGTGTCATCGTTTAAAGGGATTTGTGACAGTGATGCAATTTCGAACTTCGTATTCTGACTAATAAATAGAAGTGACATTCAACCAGCGAAAATGTGAGTATTTTTCGGAACAAAGGGTTTATTTTGAATGTACAAACAATGGATCTTAACTGAGGAAGAAACCCTTTTTATAAGAAACCATTGAAAGCTATATAGATATCCAGAGATTGGTAACGAAAGTTATTTTAGGGGGCCCTATCGTGAATTTTATCAATTATTTTTGTCACATGATAAGAATATGTCATTAATGATGGCTGCAAATGAAAATTGATCAAAATATTTAACATGTTATTCGTTTACAAAACTAAACGGAGACCATTCTAAAAATATTCTCTATTCACGTTTCGAAATAAGCGTTTTGTCTGGCCCACCTCAAAAATGTCATTCATATGCTTCAGTGGTGGTCGATAGGTACCCTAAAAAGTCAGTAAAGAAAAATGTTATTTTTTATATAGTACAACATTAAATATAATACTTTTATCTGTCAGAATTGATTTTCATATAGCTATGTCCCATGGCAAGTATCTATATTTGACACCTTGGCTGTTTCATGTGACAAAAGTTATATAATTATCGCCTGAGACACCCCAAGGTAGCCAGTCCCATATGTAGCATGTAAGTTTTACCCCTCAGCATCTGCAAACAATAGAGATTAAGTCGCCAATCATTTGTAGGGTTTTACTTTATATATGTGATTTTATTTTTGTCTTGCTCGCGGTTGATAGAATTTCTCACTATATTAAAGATGTTGAATTCTATGTATCCAGGAAATAGTCTGCATTCAAACAATATTTTTATAGTTTACATCAGCATGATGGTTATAAATCATACATAGATGGAAAGATTAATAGTTCTTCTACTAACTTGCATATATGTCAAGGCTGTTGAATGTAGTAAACTAAGTATTTCAAATTATTTCTCTTAAACAAATTTTCTTTCCCAGCATATATGTAATGGCTGCCACTATTCCAAGTGGTGTCAGTAAACCTACGAAAAAGTAATTAAAACTTTTTGGAAATTGGCAGCAATAGTCGATCACAATCACCTGAATATTAAAATCAGAACTTTTTAAATATATTGTACTAATGTAATATTGCTAGTTAAAGTATGTGGTGGACATTATTATTAAAACGAATAGGAAATTCAGCTCTCAAAATTGATGATTCAAGTCGTCTAATTTACAAGATTTTACTGCTGAATTGTCTCTGGGATTCAGATTTTGTATCAGGTAGTCCAAGATATCTGCTAAATACTTTTATGTTACTATTGTCGATACACTTAGTCATGAGCCGAGGACATGTCATCATGTGTAAATACCTGTTACAATATGTCACCCTTCAAACCTGTTCAACAAAAATCTTGAAAAAAAAATCTTAATACCTGTTTCATTATATTCTGTTATATGATAAAGTGATTCTATATAACAGTACCAGCTTTTTGACACCAAACAGACATTTAGATATGTATGTTTGTATTATACATTAGTTGTGGATTCTCTGCCTGTTTATTTTATCTAAACAGTTAAAGTTTGTGTAGAGAAATAGATAGTATTGAAACTGTCAATCAAGAGTATCAAGGGGGTGGGGGAGGGATCGTATGAGAAGTATCTGCCTTCTATTCAACTGTATCATGTGACTGGTCACCTCACTAAACATCTCACTAAAAAGTACTTTTCAACTGCCTAGAAATAAGTATCAAGGCACTCTCACATCTTTGGCAGAGTGTTAAACAAAGGGTAGCCAAATTGACTGCAGTTTATTGTTACCATCTGTTTATCATCTTGTCACACTAACTTTTTTTTAGTGTACAGAGGATTATAGCATAGCTGAAAATGTTTGTAAATTTCTTACCATCTCATACACTACATATATCATTTGTCTGATGAAGGCGACTGTGTAGTCATCAAAATGTCACACTCTAATCTTCTACAGGTTCTGTTTTTAGAACTTTTGTTCTGTTGGCATTACCAACCCGAGGAAAGTGTTCCAAAAAAGTGAATTTTGTTTGGTCAATATTTAGATTCTTAGATTCAGAGTAAGTTGTATTGTCATTGTTTTTTAAAGTCTTGAATTCAATCAGTAGAACATAGTTATGTTTTGTCGTAATTTAAACAGAGATTTGGACAGGAGTCACTATGAATTTTGTTTGCCTTTTTGGTCCATTCTCAATTTATGTTCCTAATTAAATGAAATTCAGATCTCAAAATTAAAAATGGTTGCTATAGCAGCCAATTTAAAAAAAAAATTAATCCCTACTACTTTATCAAATGCAGTTTGACTATCGTGGCATTCAAGATGACTGCAATGACAACCAACTGAAAAAAAGTTATTTACCTGATAGGGGTATGGAAAACCACACACTGCTGATTGGGAAAATTAAAGTCAGATCTGAGTAAATACAGGATAGTTTTTCCATTGAAATGCATCCTGTTATTGGGCCGTACAAATGCCTAGTGAAATCAGTCGAATATAAACATTCTCTTTTATATGTCTTCATTTGTTAGTGAAACAAGTAACTTTATAGATGTGACTTTGCTTCCTTAAATATATGTGGTGATTCAACTAACATAATTATCATTTTCAATTCAGGAAATATTTGCAAAATCAAAACCATCAATAATTAGATGTGTCATAAACACTTTCTGAATGCATTAGGCATTCCTGAATTTCTCAAATGAGGCTTTTAGTGTCAACCCCCAAAATAGTCAGAAAATTACCTCATGATATTGGCCTATTACAGACCTTTGGACAATAGGTTTCTTATAGGTTTCAGTAAACTGCAACATGCATTTCATTTTGGGAGTTCCCCAAGATATCAGAATGTTATTCTGTGCTAATTGAAATTTTCGAGAAAGCCAGGAATTTTGATGTTATTCAGTGAGAGTGCAAGATTTTTTTTCCAATTTCAGGATCAGTGGACTTTTGGGAGGTTTTGGGAAGTGGTCTAGATTGACCGGAAGTTCAGACGATGATTGGATTGATCGTCTTAACCATATATGGACAGTGGTGATGCTGTCACTATTTGCGGTAATTGTAAGTTCAGGTCAGTATGTTGGTGACCCAATTCAATGCTGGTGTCCGGCAGAATTCACAGGTGCAAGAGTGTCATACACAAAATCTGTTTGTTGGATTTCAAACACGTACTACATTCCCGAAGAAAATGAGATACCAAAGGATACAAGGGTACGAGAAGAAGCAGAGATAACTTATTATCAGTGGGTGCCCCTTATATTCCTCATTCAGGCCCTCATGTTCAAACTTCCTAATGTTGCTTGGCACATGTTGAATGGATACTCTGGGATAAGTCTTGACAAAATCACAACAATGGCTGAAGATACAATGCTGGCATCACCAGAAAAACGTAACGAAAAGATAATGTATATCGCTAAATACATGAATCGATGGATTGAAACACACAGAGATTGGCACTACAATTTCTTTGTACGAATGAGACAGAAATTCTCCAACATTTTATGTTTCTGTATCGGGAAGAGAGACGGAACCTATCTTACTGGATTCTATTTGTTTGTCAAAGCTCTCTACTGTGTGAATGTCGTCAGTCAGTTTTTCTTGCTTAATGAGTTCATGTCTATGGACTACAATCTGTTTGGAGTTGAAGTGATAAGCTTTCTGATGGCGAATGATGAGTGGAAGGCATCGCCACGTTTCCCACGTGTCACACTCTGTGATCTTGAGATCCGTCAGCTCAACAATATACAGCAATGGACAGTCCAGTGTGTCCTGCCAATCAATCTATTTAATGAAAAGTTGTTCATCTTTTTGTGGTTCTGGTTATTATTTGTTACAGTATTAACTTTCATTAACTTCTCTAGCTGGCTGTATCATATAGTCTTCAGCGAGAACAAAGTTCACTACGTGAGAAAATACCTCACTATACTTGGACAGTTAGAGACAGGTTTCGACAAAAAAGTTTCTCGTAAATTTGCTGAGGAATATTTACGTGGAGATGGGGTGTTTGTTCTTCGGGTTGTTGGTAAGAATTCCTCAGATATGGTGTTAACAGATTTGGTTCAACACCTCTGGAAAGTGTTCAAGGAAGAACATTGTAAACTGCCAAAAAAAGAGGATAAAAGTGTTTCGGAATCAGAACCAACAGAAAGAGATATGATGAATGGGGATGTGATTCGTGCCAAAGACAACAACTTCAATGTATGAACTTGTGACCACAATGCTCAGAAAATTAAGATTTGTTCTGTTGTTTGAGATTATTTTGGTATTTTACTTGTAGTATGTATTATAATGTTATGTATAAAGTTTTGTCAATATTGTCAATACAAATGTATCATTTTGTTACTCAGTTCTTGTTAAACTACAGCTGGACACTTTTGACATAACAAATTATCAGAAAGGGATTGAAGTTTGTGACCAAATTGAAGGCAACATTGATTAATTTATTGGTTCATACTGTGCATGCTAACAATAGTTTTCAACCTATAAGATAGCTTTTGTACTTTAGTTGTTTTATTACCAATTTATCTGTATATATATCAACTTGTGTTGTATTTAGTAATTATGAAATATGTTAATCTCTTAAATTATACATTTACTCATTTCTGAATTAAGCCTGATGTATTCGGTCACACAGTTCTTTCTCATTTATAGCTCTTAAAAATTCAAAATATCAACTGACCAGCTGTACACAATTAAGAAATTTTTGTTTCGGAAATTTTCACATACATTATGTGTGTATTTGCTATGTGTTGAATAGACGTACTAAAGTGTGTGTCAACATATCACATGATCTGTAGCCACAGTAACATTAGTATATGTCCTTATTAGGCAAGATTGCAATAATTTTGTATTGTAATGTTCATATCTCTAGTCAGTATTGGTTCTTTTATATTCAGTGATGATAATGAAAATTAATACTGCAGTTTTGTTACCTCGTCATCGAATTTTATGTGACAGCTGATGGGTTTATGAATGAATCTTGTTACCTTAGAGTTTACCATTAAGAATAAGTGAATACAGTAATAAACAGCATTGGATTGTAGTGGGTGGAGTCTTAGATAAAAAATTAACAGAAAAGTTGTCATTGTGAAAAAAATATTGATCATGATATTGCGTTTTACATTGATGTATGTATGTAGTGTTGTAATATTTGTAGGATTGTAGGGGCATTTTGTTTACTCGCATTATATGTTGTGATAATACAGGACTTTCTATTTGGTAGATCTATATCTTGTATCAAATGATCAAGTATTTCTAAATTGTAAAGGATTAATATTCTGTGCAATAAGCAATAGAAATATATGTCTTCTCCTTCTTACTTAAATCTTGACATTTTAGCTGATGTAACTAAACCTCAGAGTTGCTGATGTCCATGCTTATACACTAAAAAATCAATGTCTTTTATTTCTGTTGTAATCAGTGAAAATTGTGGGGGGTTTTTTGGAGGGGGGATTTACATGTATCAGTTTTTGTTGAAATTCTAGCTTAGTACCTAGTCATCCTGCCCATCAAAAATTGCAGCTAGTCATTGGTCAGAAACCCAGTTTCATTCACTCTGAGAGTCGCTCTCTAATAGATATGCAAACTGCTGAATAAACATCTCTTCTCTTCCATTTTCACCTAAGCTTGTTACGTATATATGTCACTGTTTTTATTTGCCTTTGCTCATTAACAATTTTTTATTCGCCCATCATTATCAGTTTGTGTCAATTGCTGCCTGTCCTTCAAAAATTCTCTTTTTCACAATTTCTGGAGATGAACTCAATCATCATCATTCTCAGATTTGATTTAGATTTCTCATAATCCCTAGTTGAACATTTTTAGACTGATCGGAGAACAACATGGCTTAAAGAGCTGAAACAGAGGAAAGAAAGAATAGAAGGAAAAATATTTACAACTTTTTAACAACAAATTAAGATCTGAAAATGGTGTGCACCAAGATCCCATTGGGATCTCTAGTGCTACTACAATAATGTATGTAGATGTTTATTTATAATGTTCATGGTTTCTTTGTTTACCCTGTTTTTCCTTTTTCATTGTTTTGTTTTTTGTTGTAGCAGTTCTGATATTGTTGACATCCACTCTTATTTTACTGGTACAAAAATGGAATATCTACTGTGGTATTAAGATAAAAATCAGTATTCATCAGTTGTATTGTGGTTTAGATATTGATTATCAGTATTACCAAAATGTGTTCATGATAATGATGGTACATCACTGTTGTATCAAATGCTCAAGCTGTGCTCTTCCAAATTGTGTGCCTTATGTTTTTGACAACAGCTGTGGACCAATAAATTTACCAATATCTATTTTAATAAAGAATTAATACTGTTTAAAGGATTCAGTTCTTGTGTTTTCAAAGGTTTTATTGATATGTGAATGACTCTCCCTCTCGACAACACATGGAAAAATCACTTTTGTTGCATCTGTCCATCTCAACAACACAATGGGAAAGTCCATTTGTTGTGTCTGTCCATCTCAACAACACAATGGGAAAGTCCATTTGTTGTGTCTGTCAATCTCTCAAACACAATGGAAAAATCACTTGTTGTGTTTGTCCATCTCAACAACACAATGGAAAATCACTTTTGTTTTGTCTGTCCATCTCAACAACACAATGGGAAAATCACTTTTGTTTTGTCTCTCCATCTCAACAACACAATGGGAAATCACTTTTGTTTTCTCTCCATCTCAACAACACAATGGGAAATCACTTTTGTTTTGTCTGTCCATCTCAACAACACAATGGGAAATCACTTTTGTTTTGTCTGTCCATCTCAACAACACAATGGGAAAATCACTTGTTGTGTCTGTCCATCTAACAACACATTTAAAATCACTTTTGTGTGTTTTTAACAACACATTTTAAATCACTTGTTTTGTCTGTCCATCTCAACAACACAATGGGAAATCACTTTTGTTTTGTCTGTCCATCTCAACAACACAATGGGAAAATCACTTGTTGTGTCTGTCCATCTCAACAACACAATGGAAAATCACTTGTTTTGTCTGTCCAAATCACTTTTGTTTTGTCTGTCCATCTCAACAACACAATGGGAAAATCACTTGTTGTGTCTGTCCATCTCAACAACACAATGGAAAATCACTTGTTTTGTCTGTCCATCTTAACAACACATTGGGAAATCACTTTTGTCTGTCCATCTTAACACAATGGGGAAAGTCACTTGTTTTGTCTGTCCATCTCAACAACACAATGGGAAAATCACTTGTTTTGTCTGTCCATCTTAACAACACAATGGGGAAAGTCATTTTTGTTTTGTCTGTCCATCTCAACAACACAATGGGGAAAGTCATTTTTGTTTTGTCTGTCCATCTCAACAACACAATGGGAAAATCACTTGTTTTGTCTGTCCATCTTAACACAATGGGGAAAGTCACTTGTTTTGTCTGTCCATCATAAACACAATGGGAAAATCACTTTTGTTTAGTCTGTCCATCTTAACAACACAATGGGAAATCACTTGTTGTGTCTGTCCATCTCAACAACACAATGGGAAAATCACTTGTTTTGTCTGTCCATCTCAACAACACAATGGGAAATCGCTTGTTGTGTCTGTCCATCATAAACACAATGGGAAAATCATTTTTGTTTTGTCTGTCCATCTCAACAACACAATGGGAAATCACTTTTGGGTTTTGTAAGGTTTGCAATGTAATTAAAGTATTTGGTTTGAGATTTGTCAATGAAAAAAGAAAATATCCGAATAAAGGAAAATGCTCTGATTGTCATGCTTGATCTTAAACCGTGACCGTTACCCTAGAAACCATGGGTCGTGAAATTTGACCTAAAATGACGAGAAAGATGCTTCAATTTAAGGTTTACATGAATGACCTTCATCAGCTTTGAAAGTTACCACATCTGGTGTCTTGTCTAACATCGATTTGAAAATGAAAACTAATCTTATCAGTTTTCCCTTATTTACTAAACATTTTGTAATGTACCCAGGTATCATTATTAGGTATTAAGCGTCATATTTGGACTCAAAAATACCCACTTGTATGAAAACTTTGAATTGCTAGTAAGTGATTCATGCCTTTTGGGCCTTTTATGGAGCCCCAAAAATCTTTGATCCGCCACTATTATATATCAAATGACTACAGTGTTTTTCGTGTAATTATTGATCAAAATGTCAGCGACTATCATAATTGGCGTTTTGAGTGTATGTAACCACTAGCAGGGAAGTGGTAGGTCGGGGCAATGACCTCTGTTATTGATGCTGATAGTCAAAGTTCATTGTGTATATACCACAACGAAGCGAGTGATGACAGACCTGTCGGAATGTGAAGCATTAACAAATCTCTTTCCACATGACTTTTTTTTTTTTTTATCTGAAACTGAGTTTTTTTACTTACTGGCAGTTTCTAGCTGCCATTGTTGGTATTTGCCACGTGATCGTCGGACGTGCTGACACATATATTTTAGCTGTAATGCCAAAATGTGAAGACACTGACCATGTATTCTCTATATAATTAAACCAAATATTTCTTGTAGCTGTGAAATATTACACAGAAAATTCAACTGAACATCTCTTACATCAATATCATATCGTATATACGTCGCCATTCTCGATATCCCCGGTTACACTGTCCGTATCGCTCTCTGCACCCCTGGAACATAGCATCGCCACTTTGAATTTTGATGTTATAGTGACAATTTTTTGATATGCAACACTGCCCTTTAAAATGTTTTCTATGATATCAGATTTTCTGCTGGACCGAAAAATTCTGTCTCTAAAACGCTAATTTAATGTCATTATTCTCATTTATTTGTTTTTTATATTAATTTTTTTTACTATACTCTTTTTTGGGTAAGCATATTCTATAAAATTGTAAATATCAATAACAGCATAATAAATCAATATTTACAATAAATTAACGTATTTGAGACAGAAATTTTCGTTCTAGTTTTCTATGTCGAGGAAAATATTAACCAGTCACACTGTTATGTAATGTGGAGAACGTGAACCATGTTTGTATACTGTCCTTCTCACTACCAGTCACACTCTTACACAATGTGGAGAACGTGAACCATGTTTGTATACTGTTCTTCTCACTACCAGTCACACTCTTACACAATGTGGAGAACGTGAACCATGTTTGTATACTGTTCTTCTCACTACCAGTCACACTCTAATGTAATGTGGAGAACGTGAACCATGTTTGTATACTGTCCTTCTCACTACCAGTCACACTCTTACACAATGTGGAGAACGTGAACCATGTTTGTATACTGTCCTTCTCACTACCAGTCACACTCTTCCACAATGTGGAAAACGTGAACCATGTTTGTATACTGTCCTTCTCACTACTAGTCACACTCTTACACAATGTGGAGAACGTGAACCATGTTTGTATACTATTCTTTTCACTACCAGTCACACTCTTACACAATGTGGAGAACGTGAACCATGTTTGTATACTGTTCTTCTCACTACCAGTCACACTCTTACACAATGTGGAGAACGTGAACCATGTTTGTATACTGTTCTTGTCACTACCAATCACACTCTAATGTAATGTGGAAAACGTGAACCATGTTTGTATACTGTTCTTCTCACTACTAGTCACACTCTTACACAATGTGGAGAACGTGAACCATGTTTGTATACTGTTCTTCTCACTACCAGTCACACTCTGATGTAATGTGGAGAACGTGAACCATGTTTGTATACTGTCCTTCTCACTACCAGTCACACTCTTACACAATGTGGAGAACGTGAACCATGTTTGTATACTGTCCTTCTCACTACCAGTCCCACTCTGATGTAATGTGGAGAACGTGAACCATGTTTGTATACTGTTCTTCTCACTACTAGTCACACTCTTACACAATGTGGAGAACGTGAACCATGTTTGTATACTGTCCTTCTCACTACCAGTCACACTCTTACACAATGTGGAGAACGTGAACCATGTTTGTATACTGTTCTTCTCACTACCAGTCACACTCTTACACAATGTGGAGAACGTGAACCATGTTTGTATACTGTTCTTCTCACTACCAGTCACACTGTTATGTAATGTGGAGAACGTGAACCATGTTTGTATACTGTTCTTCTCACTACCAGTCACACTCTTACACAATGTGGAGAACGTGAACCATGTTTGTATACTGTTCTTCTCACTACCAGTCACACTCTGATGTAATGTGGGGAACGTGAACCATGTTTGTATACTGTTCTTCTCACTACCAGTCACACTCTTACACAATGTGGAGAACGTGAACCATGTTTGTATACTGTCCTTCTCACTACCAGTCACACTCTAATGTAATGTGGAGAACGTGAACCATGTTTGTATGCTGTCCTTCTCACTACTAGTCACACTCTTACACAATGTGGAGAATGTGAACCATGTTTGTATACTGTCCTTCTCACTACCAGTCACACTCTAATGTAATGTGGAGAACGTGAACCATGTTTGTATACTGTTCTTCTCACTACCAGTCACACTCTAATGTAATGTGGAGAACGTGAACCATGTTTGTATACTGTCCTTCTCACTACTAGTCACACTCTTACACAATGTGGAGAACGTGAACCATGTTTGTATACTGTCCTTCTCACTACCAGTCACACTCTAATGTAATGTGGAGAACGTGAACCATGTTTGTATACTGTCCTTCTCACTACCAGTCACACTCTAATGTAATGTGGAGAACGTGAACCATGTTTGTATACTGTTCTACTCATTACTACATGATACTCGTCCACAAAAATGTCGTGATTGTGGACGTAAAACTTGATAAATAAATTGAATAATAAATAAACTATATATTGATACCAATTTATTATAATGATGTAACCAATTTATTATCGTGATATCATTAAATTCAGAAGTTATATATATATAATGGTTTGGTGATATGTCTATAATGGTTTGGTGATATTTCTATAATGGTTTGGTGATATGTCTATAATGGTTTGGTGATATTTCTATAATGGTTTGGTGATACTTCTATAATGGTTTGGTGATATGTCTATAATGGTTTGGTGATATGTCTATAATGGTTTGGTGATATGTCTATAATGGTTTGGTGATATGTCTATAATGGTTTGGTGATATGTCTATAATGGTTTGGTGATATTTCTATAATGGTTTGTTGATATGTCTATAATGGTTTGGTGATATGTCTATAATGGTTTGGTGATATGTCTATAATGGTTTGGTGATATGTCTATAATGGTTTGGTGATATGTCTATAATGGTCATATTTCTATAATGATAATAATGGTTATATGTCTAATATAATAAATAAATGGTTTGGTGATATATGTCTAAATAATTTCTATAATGGTTTGTGATATGTCTATATATATTCTATATAAATAAATAATGATAAGCGTCACATATATAATGGTTTGGTAGATATGTCTATAATGGTTTGTCCGCTGAAAGGTCTTAACTGGAGACGTAAAACCCGTTAAATAAATTGAAATGATAATACATTTTTGAAAGATTAGATAATTTTATTATAAGATCATTTTCCTTGTACTAGCACAGACAGTGCTTTATGTCTTTTTTTCTCGAAAATATTCAGTTCTACCAAATGTATGATGCACAACAGAAATAATTATTAATTCATTACTTCTCAAAACGTGTTCTCGCAGGTGAAATTGAAGGAGTTATCTCCCTGTCACCGGGTAAATATCGATAATGTCTCGCCTCTTTATACTGAACACAATTATCGATTTCGATCGCCAGATTAGAACACGTTAAAGCTCGAGATCCCTGTGATTCAAGCGTCAGAAACTAGTTTTACAGCATTTTGTTGGAACATAGGTACTTTAGTTCAAGTAAGAAAAAAATCTTTATTATTGCAATTAATGACAAAACCATGCGTCCCTGATATAATATTGCAGAAACTGAAAAAAGGAAACGGGTTCTCAACTGACAAAGTTACCAACGGAAAGAATTTCTTATGTGACGTACCGAAGTTCATCTGTGACTGTATCAACATTTACGATTTGGTTCAATTCTCCCCCTCAAAAAGAAGATGGGACAATTTGATGTCTATTTGCTCATAATTCACTTAAATCATAAACTATTTTATCAAAATATGAAATTAATCATGATTCAGTAAAATTTTGGAGATATATATATATAAGTATGTATGTGAATATAACAACATGAAAAGATACATTAATAAGTAAAATGAATGTCACGACTAGATATGGCGGGAAACACTCGTGTGGTGACATGTTATACATGTTACTGACGAGGTCAGAGAGTGTAAGAATTCCCCCTCCCTTCTTTACATTTAGTTTACTTTCATCGCATAAACATTTCCGCTGAAAGTCGAACCCTTGATGTAAGATGCCTGTACACAGCTGTTATGGGGTTCGCGGTTTACTTGTGACATGACAGAGCGTGCAGTGTAATCGTGATGTATAAACTGAAGCATCTCTGACCTGTTACAACTTGTCCACTTGATTTCTATTGGTACATATATATGTTGTTAAGCTTTGAACTGAAAACATTTAAAAATAACATAAACGATATCAGTATCCCAAGGTAAAATTTTACAAGAGTTACTTCCCTTCTACCATATCTTTATCGCTTGGTCAAAAATCAACGTGAGCAAAATGCTATGGACCAGTTTCTGTAATTAATGTCTGTTAAATATAACAGGAGGGGACTCACAATGGCACTGTATCCTATTATTTAGATTATGGTTGAATACAGCAGAGCTATATAGTCAAGCTTTATAAAGATGTACTTTTTTCAGTTATGGTAGAGATCCGGCATATTCCTTTAATCGATATATTGAAAGATTTATATTCGTGACTCCTTGATGGAGATCCAAAAGTAAGTTGTTGTACGGTGATGTCTTACAGGGTTTCGACTGTATTCTCTGTCAACCAAAACAACAGTCACGTGTTCTGCTTGAAGGTAAAGAAGAATTTGTTCGTTGTTTTGGAATTATGGAACTTGTAAACTATATCTAGGTGTTCAAATTATTGTTCTATATCTACGTATACTTAAAGTCACTTGTTCTAAACAATATTCCTGCATTATGATGTCTATAGTGTACACTTTGCGTTTACATATATACCATAGTCACGTTTTACATTGTATATATGGATTAATCACGTGTTATGTGTGAATATAGACTAAAACTTGTGCTATAGTTTTAAAAAGTCTATAGTCACGTGTTACCAGTGTATGTAGAATATGTTCACGTGATATGAGTGAAAACAACATATGGCATATTCTATAATCACGTGCTAGGTAACATAGGCCAAAGCGCGTTATCTATCTTTCCATAATTAAGGAACTCATTACACTTGATTCAGTTAAATGTTGTTGACAGCTAGGTATTTTAGCTAAGATATAGGAGCTACATGCGTTTCCATTTTATTTTTTCATTTTTAAGATAAGTCTTACAATTTTTTATCTTGAGTGTGCCTTGTGGCGTGCTATAATGAAAAAGAGAGTTCACTGAATCACTTATTCAATTAAAAGAATTTAAGATCCTCTTTCTCTCAATACCGATTATTCAGCCAAATATTGTAGAAAACATGTACACATTTCTACGTCAAACTCATAAATTCATTGCCTATCTATATCTATGGTCTCCAATATTGCGTCACAATGCAATCTGAGTGTGTGACGTCATTTCATTATCATAGTCTGACGTTACAAAAGAATGTTTATTGATTTAAACATATTTATTTGTCGTATAACAAAAAAGATTAGGCACAAGTTATCACAAATTTAAAACACCTTCTCCAAAAGATTTCATTATTCACGTCACACGGCAACAATAACAAAAGAATGTTCTACACGTGTGCCAACTATCACATGGATATGTTCTCTACATGTGATATGAGGTGTAAATAAAAAAATGTCCTGATTTTCAGAGAACGACAGCTTTTCTAATGATATTTAAATAATAAAAGATAATATTTTTGCACTTTTCTTAAAATAAAAACAAAATAATTCCAGTCTGAATTCAGGAGTGGTCAATTCCTTCTGACTCATTTCATTTTAATCTTTTCAATGCATTAAAGTTCCATATTAGAAATCCGCACAACGATTGCACAAGCGACAGTGTTTTGAAATGTATACACATAAGGTTAGTTTTCTAGACTTGTTGACCACGCCCCCTTTTTGTGACGTCACATCGGCACCTTTTGTCAACAATTAGGGTAGAGTATGTCGTAATAAGTATAGAGAGTGTAATGCGTGTAATGATGTTTCCATATTTCGAATATCAAAATATCTATAAACAGAATGTTTGAAATTCCCTCAATAGTTCAACGTGACAAATTCAACCTCTCGCCTCTTGAGTTCTGTTTTACATAAAACTTCATGTTATGATTTAGAGTCAAATAATTTTCAAAGTCAGAAGGCATATTTTTTCAAAAATCAAACACAACATTGTGAATATTATAAATTAACTGTATGAGTGAGAAACTCGATTCTCGGCTCTGAAAAGCGTGTTTTATTAGGTTTTGTTTTAGTGGAATTACCCCGTCTAGGGCCCCTGTCCCCGCAACACTTTAGCCTTTATCGGAGCCCAAAGGAGTACCGATCCGTGAACTCGTGAGAGCTGTACGACAAGCGACTGCCATACTTGTTTTCGATAGAAAGTTTAGACACTTTCGGATAAACAGAGAGGGCACAAATATTACAGGTAAGTGAATATATGATACATTATTTGAATAAGATGTTCTGTTCCCGATTATCGTCGGTGTTGTCATATTTAAGTCTAAAGATGTGCTGTCGCCATGTCACTTATAAAACTTTGTATAAACTTTCAGTAAGTTGTGTAGTTGTATACATGTGTGTAGCTTCGACCAGGAAAAGGTTGATATTTTATCATGTTTGATTTCGAGAAGATTGAATGGTGAATCTGTCTATTTTCTATGATTTTCGTACAAGTTCGGTGTCAAATATACCCCGATTTCCTCCTTGTAATGCACAATCACTTGCCATATTTTTGTATACAATAACACACATACATAATATGCCAGGATCATATATCTGTTGTTACGGAGTCGTGCGTTCCAGACAAACAGCTTCTGACTGAGGAAGTAAAATGTCTCCGTTCTATTAAATCTTACTGATGATAATGTTTCAGAGTACTGACATCGTTTTCAATCGATAATTGATAAATATCGATGAACTTAAAAGTTACCCATACAAGACAACAGTATGACCAATTTTCTATTTTAATGTTATATTTAGGAAACAATTCTACAATCATCTTGATACTCGTGACTTCCACTGATTGTCGAGTCCAAAAATTTTGAAAACTAAATGAAAATAAGTTACTATCAAGACTTAAAATGCAACAGTAGTAACGTTTATATTTTATTTCATGCTGAAACTGTCTATTTCTAATATATATAGAATGTTGCTGAGACGGCAATACTTATAATTAGTATGATGGAATGATTCTCAAACAAAAGAATTTCTAAAATTAATTAGTACTAATGAACCTATTGTCATAAGTGATTGTAATGAGTTAACAACAGGTGTGTCGGTAGACACTTTTATCATAAAATAGATATATCCTATTGGCACTAATTTTTTGTCCATTATAAATCCATTCTGAAAACAATTTCCAATGTTCTTTTTATGCTTACGTGTTTACGTCTCTTTGTTATGAAATGCATAAGTGCGAAAAATTTAGAGGAATTCTCACCTTCATTATGAATACATTGAAGAGTTATCTCCCCCTTGCCCGTACGCGGCTTGAGTAAAAGCCATGAACATCTATCGGCTTGAAGCCAATGTACACGAAACTATTTATTTAAGTCGATGGAAAGTAAAACTAATTTGGACGAATTAAGAACCAACCGGACAACATTAATTATTTTTTATTTTTCGCCTCATTAATTAGAGTGATTAATAATTTAATATTTATTTATTATTTGTATATATATATGATCAATGAAGTAATAGCAACAGTACGGACAAGCGAATTGTCAAATTTTCGTGTAAACCTGCCCCTTAATCAGGACACAAATATTACATAAATTACCTCACTTGCATAGAACATAAAACAAATACAAATTTATAGATCTAAAACGAGAGCGGTTATGTATACGTATAAAGATTTGATAGGAGCTGGTATCAGTAATAATTGCCGATAGAAGTGTGTCTCGTCAGCTGAAAGTTCGAAGTACACGTTATTAAGTAGAACGAATCCGTCAGTATATTGGCATGCTTTATAACTTCTGATTATTTGATCAACTGACATTTTGTCCCAGGTGAAGACGTGTAGCTGTAGGTCCCATTATATAAGCAATATTTCTGAGCCATCTTCAAATTTGTCCTAATTTATAGACATGCCTTCCGCTTTGTGCACTTTGCGATCCGGGTACCGCGTTGTTGGCTGATAATTCGTAACTTCCAAGGTTGAAATCTTGCATATTTCTTTCCCGCTTGACTTAACATACCATGGTGTCTTATATATTAAAAAACTACTTCTATTTATACCTGTGTATTTTGTCACAAATTGCTCTCTACAATACCTTTATATCGCTGTATGTTACCTGGAAACGTGTTGGCTGATCACCACCAAACCGTGACGTGTCAACCATCCAGGCACAGTCAGCAGAAACTAGATCTAAATTATATAGATAATTGTGTTGAAGTTATAGAAATAATCAACTTACCATCTAAAGATTAAACTGAAAAGAATTCAGAAAAGTAACTTGATTCAGAGAACGAAAACAATAACTCAAAATTTCCATCTTCTAAAGAAGAACGTGCTACGGGTATGACACGACAGGTGACGGATATATAGTCACCAGTCGGGTGGTTTGTATATCCCTGGGGTATTGTTACAATTATCAAAAGGGCCGACTATATTAACAAGCATTTATTAGCAACAGATGATTGTGGCATTACTTCACAGATTTACAGGGTTACAGTAATAGGTACGTATTACGTCATACTGGTTACCAGGCAACGTTTGATTTTAAGGAGACTTTTAAACCGCTGGATTTATTATCTCCCTTTAACTTGCCTAATTTATTTCAAAGTTAAGACGCTTAACACAACAGTAATATCTATCATCCTTTGCGCATTAAAAAGTTCCTATTGTAAGAAAAAGGAAGGAAAATTGTTTTTAGACGGTGCAGGCGATTGCTCGGCGTCATAATACAATTAACTGACCGCGTGTAACATTTATGTGAAAACCGTCGCACCATTTTGTTGTAGACGAAGGCGGTCTCTATTTCATTCTCTGCAGTGATATAAGCGATGACAACCTGTTGCATTTTGCAATGTTGTTAGCGACGAACATTGCCAGCTCTCGTTACAGTTTACACGACAAGACAAGATAATTACTGTTGACAATGGCGTTAGTTGGTATGTAGCAAATATGCCCACCAGATTATAGGTGTTTGCACAAGATGCGGCTTATTAAGCTGATGTATACAATCACGGACACGGTTGACGGATTTCATTTTACTAGTTATCTTCTTAAACTTGTTGCATGAAAAATTAACAACATATAATCAGTCTGAATAGAAATGTTGACGATAAAATTAAAAAAAAACCCCAAAAAACATAAAAGTAGTGGAGAGATCGGCAAAATCTTCAGCAAAACAAGGTTTTGCTTCAAACAAAATTGTGATTGTGTTAAATGATAATTACAAATTACGGACATCGACATAGATACGTATCTAATAGCTAGGCGATCTATCTGCAAAAATAATATCTTTATAACACTTCTTTTTAATTCTAATAATTATCTTTTACATTGTGTTGTGACTGCAGCATGTAACGTAATTAGGTTTATATTTCCTGTTGTAAGTCCGGGGGTGGGGTGGGGGGGTGGGGGTGGGGGGTTGAGGAAGTGGGGGGGGGGTGAGGAATGTTTAGGGGTATACGTCCTGACTAACTGGTCGATAATTAATTGATATAACGACCCCAAGGGACTCTGCTGATAGATTAGAGAGAAAAAAACAACCAAGAGTTACCTAACCCAAACCTGAAACGTATCAACAATGTCTTATCACGGGGAATTCATATTTGGGTCAGAACATCGTCTACAGATAACACCCTTGCCCCCCCCCCCCCCCCCCTCCCCTAGAAAATCCGATACTTCATAGTGACATTGATAATGAGTGAGCCGGATACATCCCGATAGTTCATAGTGACATTAATAATCAGTGAGGCGGATACATACACACACATATATATACTTAGTAGATTTAAACTTGACAGTGTCGATGTACTTCAGAAAGATTAAAAAAAAATCAAAAATAAAGAAGTCCGGTTTTTTTTTCTTCTTTTTTTTTTGTAAGTCGAATATTTTATGTTTGATATTTTACCCGAGGTCAAAGCACATGTGATAAAGAATTAACTGAGAACCTGTTAAAATTGTAACTAAAATAGGCTTGGCGTCACAATTGTCACAGTAATTTATAGGTCCTATATAATACTCTGGTTAAATCCGGTTTAGCCCATGACACCGGTAATCTCACATTTTAACAATAGGATAACTCATTGAGAGGTATATTCTCACAAATATCTTGCGTAACGAGAAAGCAAGGTCAGCTCTTGTTTTGTTACCCTTTTTCTATAACAATAATAAAGACAGCAGTTTAAGGTTAAGTACGTAACCATAGCATTGTTGTTTAAAGACACAGGTCGTCACACGATGTTTCCCTCCTATCTACCTGTGTTGAACCAGCCCATCAGGTGTTTGCTTTTAACTTATTTAGGTCAGAGCCAGAAGATGATAAAAACGATTTATACTTGAGCTTCTATTCTGTTAATGCCCTGTTACGAGCTAGGGTATCAGTTTATAGAGAAATCTTGTCGTAAAATCATCCTCAAACTCCACTGTTTATTTCTGTTAGATATCCATCTCGTACCCGAACACAAAGCGCAGATTCCGTAACACAATGCAAGACACTCGAGGCGCAGATTCCGTAATCTACAATGCGCTCTGCTCCCCTATCTATATATCAGGCGCCCTGTTACTCTAATTCAAGGCGCTGTTTGTGTCCCTTAATACAACCATATATGCATTTATCATAATAAATTTGACAGCAATATTTACAATGAATACGCTGGCTGTTTACACAAACACTTGTTGACGTTTTATATCACATCCAGTTGTTATAAGATACACATGTGTTACGTATACATGCACACACAGACCAATACATATTGGTCTTGTTTTCAAGCGAATTCCATGGAATCTTAGCGCTGCAAAGCTGTCATCGTTCACGTGTTGTTGCACGTCACCCGACCATTCATCATACCGGCGAACAGACACTTGTTAGGTGATATTCATTCTGTAACATAGTGGGGTCGGTTATAAAATCTTGATAGCTGCATTTTCTGTGCGTCATGTGCATACGATATTCGATCTAGCGTGGGCAATGTATACCAATATTGACACATGAGCTGACTTCTATCTTCTTTTTGTCTTTTTAGGATGTCTGAACTACTGGGATTCGTCCCAAGTTTTTCGAAACTTCGGGGGAAACCGAATGACGATTGGATAGATCGAATGAGTCATGTGTACACCGTGGTTGTCTTGGTGATATTCACAGTACTGGTCAGCTCTGGTCAGTTCTTCAAAGACCCGATACAATGCTGGCATCCTGCAGAGTTCAAGGACTCAATGGAATCATATACGAAGTGGAACTGTTGGGTAAAAAACACTTATTATGTCCCTATGAGTGACATTATTCCCGAGGATATTTCTTCCAGACAAGAAGCGGAAATAACATATTATCAATGGGTACCATTGATCCTTCTGTTCCAAGCGTTCCTTTTTAAGTTCCCTAACATGGTGTGGAGAATATTCAACGGTGGATCAGGATTAAATCTCGACAAAGTTGTCCGCTTTGCTGAGAAGACGCAGATGGTGAGTCCAGCTGACCGTGACGACACCATAAACTGCCTGGCCAAGTTTATGGACAAGTGGCTTGATTCCAATAAAGAACACCGATGGAATGTTGTAGTTCGGACCAAGCATCAAATTTCAAGGTTCATGTGTTTCTTCTGCAACAAGCGAGCAGGGAAATATTTGACGGCGATGTATCTGTTCGTTAAAGTCCTTTACGTAGCGAACGCAATCGGCCAGCTTTTCTTACTGAATGCATTCATGTCTACATCCTATAACTTTTACGGTTTCGAATTTCTTGATAATCTCAATTCGGATCGTCCCTGGAGAGAGTCCCCTCGCTTTCCTAGGATCACACTGTGTGATTTCCAGATCCGCCAACTCCAGAACATCCAGAGATTTACTGTACAGTGTGTACTTCCGATCAACTTGTTCAACGAAAAGGTCTTCATTTTCATCTGGTTCTGGTTGATCTTTATCGCCGTTCTTGCCTGCATTAACCTCTTCCGTTGGCTGTATCTCATCGTCTTTGCAAAGAATAAAGTCGATTATGTGAAGAAGTATCTAAAAATCAACAACGAACTCCACACCAACTTCGATAAGAAAATGTGCACACGATTCGCTGAAAACTATCTCCGTGACGACGGCGTATTCGTGCTCCGATTGGTCGCGAAAAATTCAACAGACATTGTGGTCACCGACCTTGTGCGTGACCTCTGGAAAATCTTCAAAGAGAAACAGAGCACTAAAAAGAACGAGCTAGAACCAACCATGGAGAACAATTTCGATGATGCAAAAGAGAAAGAACCGCTAACATGACGATGTCCATGCTGCGACACTGACGACGTCAATTGACACGTGATTAACACGTGACACATTTTGTAAATAGGCGGGAAAAAACAGCAGACGGACCAGTGTGGCAGCAGGTATTGGTAGTGCGGTAGGCAGGTAACTTCCGGTCCCATTCTCTTCAAGGCCTGGTCAGTTCCGCGATCACGACACCCAACAATTTCGACATTGAAACATATTTCGTTGATTTGTGTCAAATTTTTGGAATTTGATTTACTCTTTTATAGAGGTAAAACTTACCAGGATTTGAAGAGCCGGCCTGGATCCCCAGTTTCAAAACATATCTAAAAATAGATTTTATTCCTCCACTTACGATGTTATTGGATAAAATTATGTTTTGGAACTGGGGTCAGTGAATGGTGACTGTTAGCGCTGTCCGCGTTGCTTTGCCTCGCTGGCCATATTGTAGGTGCTAGGTGCGTGAATCATTCCAGTGTTTGATCCAAGGAACCCTTTTAGACGTTTTTGCTTATAGCGTTGATCACTTTGAAGACTATTTCCTAAATTTGTCAGAATTGAGAAATAGTATATTGCCAAGATATTTTTAGTGAATGTCAACTCGTCCAAAGGACCAAATTACTGTTGACAATGGTTATCATTCATTGTGATATCACATTTATTGTACTAGTAAGTTGTGAATTAATTTTTGTTCTAGAATTTCGCGAGACATTTTCAAAATTCGAAATAGGGTAATATTTTTGTTTTATTTCAATATACCTTCGTTTATGAATGTCAGTTGCCTTGATATACAAATATACTTGTCATAATTGCCAGACAATTTCAAATATCCACATTGTCTGTATCTATGGACATTTTTCTGGTAACTTGACCGGACAATAAATAAAACGTGAGGTTTACTGTGATATGATACTCTTTTTTCCCTATTTTAAATTGAATTCAATTTTATTTATTTTCTTTAAATTTACAGTTATTCCACGTTATGTTAATCTATTTGTTAAAAAGCATTTCTAACCGAACGTAAAATCATCGTTTCATTTTCGCAAACAATCTACATCGTGTACATCTTTCAGGTATTCTAAAATAATCTTCTTAAAATATTGAGGTTTAGGTAAAATTTTATAATAGAATTTGTTTTGATTGTTTTTCTTTGCGCATTTCATTATTGTTTATATTCATATACTCATTATCATAGGGGGCATTATATGTTTGTGCTCAAATGGCTGCCAGAACGTGCCTTATGTAAATACAGATGTATATTGATGATAATTGTATACCATAAGCATTACATATATATTTTATAACCATTTTTCCTTGCTGAAGTTAACACAAAATTACACCGTCTTCCATTTTGTATAGCATTTTAGATTAGTTTAATAATCAATCGATTTTATGTACTATTTTCTGCATGTGAGTTTAGATAGATAATTTTAATCAACCAGTGAAGCTATATATAGTACAATATAGACCACCACGTAGTTACAAATGACGTCATAATTTGGTACCAAAGTTACCACATTTCTCATCAACATTTATAAGTTGAAATATGTATTAAAAAGAGACTTTTTAGATCACATTTATCAATGATTAAGACAGGAGAAATAAGAAAAATTAATAGTGAAACTGAAAAAATGGCTTGCATCTTTTTTTCCAAAGCCAAGATTGTCGCATGACGTCATTCAAGTTTTACGTCACAATGATTTACGCTATTTGTTCACGTGTCATACTTGTAACAGATAAAGTCAGGTGAGTGTGAAATATATAAAGTACCGACTTTTAGATAAAAAAAAAATGTCACAACGCGAAGATATGGACCACTGGGTGTCCTTGAAGGCGTTTTAATTAACGCGAAGATATGGACCACTGGGTGTCCTTAAAGGCGTTTCCATAATTAATGTAATGGATGTTAAAACACGAATGATAGAGTAGATATGATTGATAATTACTAATCAAATTAATTCACTTGTTATAGTGTTCACTGTTTGATCTTGCCAAAATGAACAAAATATTTTTTTATTTGCTTCAACATTCTATTGTGATCTCATAATTGTTTGTGTAAACTTGAGCTCGGGTTGTTTAAAAGTATATAAATATTTTTGAAACATTTGATTTTGATGTTTTATCTGGATCACTTACGTGTGTTAAGATTTATGACGAAATAAAGTTTACCACTTATTTATATAGGGGTATGGAAGCTGATAAGCATGGTGTTGATATTAAAGTATTGGCATTCCAGAGTATTATATGTCTGGACACGAAAATTGCACTGTGTTTGTAATTCACTCGGAACACATGTTTTCTCTTTGATAAAACCGGAAGCCGATAATAAGGAAAACACGAGGTATTCCGATAGGATATTTCACTGCACACGAAATGTGGTTTGTTTTCTACGAAATTGGATGGATGTTGTACTTAAATATTTGATATGTGAGGTTTGTGTGAAGCTTTCTCTATATGGCTGAATAAGTATGTAAAAGAGAAAATTATACATGTTAAAAAGTACTGGAAAATGTATAAATTTGCATGCTTTGCAAGAATATAAAAAAAACGATACACTGTGCATCTGAAAAAACGCTGCATGTGTAAATGTTTCCCGATACCATGTCTGTCTAACATACGGACACCACACTGTCTGTCCTTCGTCCGTCTGCTGTATAAAGTCTTTGTGTGAAGGAGGAGGACACTTAGTTGTAAAGCATTTTCATGAATAAATCAAATATCACAAGAAGTACAAACTTTTGTTTTCTTTTTTTCCCCTGCAATATTAACGAACAAAATGGTTTACTTTGCTTTAATTCATCAACGGTCAGTACGTCATCACGTTAGATAAAACATCGTATCGTTGTCTATCTAAGGCTGGTCTCATAGCAAGTTAGTATGGGTTATTGCAGGTATGACAAGGGATATCGCCCGTCACCAAAAGCAACAGTTAAGACAAAACAAAACAATACGGAAAGCACAACGATTCTTATGGTTGTAGACAACTCTGACAAAGGACACCAAATATCTTGGAGAGGAACATGTATATTACGGTGTACAAATTGACAAGGAAAAGTGAAACATGATTTCCGTGACCGTATGCAAACTTGACAACATGAAAAGCGTCATGATTCCATCGGCGGTTTACAAACTCAACACGGGATATCAAAACAAAAAATGACTTCTGTAATTGTTTTCAAATTGATTGTGAACATCCAAAACAAAACGGGAAGCATCATGAAATCTGTGACAGTATACGAACTGAAAAAAGACAACAAAACAACACAGGAAGCCTCAAGACTTGTTAGTATTCAAACTTGACAATGTATATTCTTGTGAAGGTATACAGACTGGCTAAGAAAGTACCATGACATCTGTGACGATATACACACCTGACATGGGACACCAAAGCAAAACGGAAAGCACCAGAACGTCTATGACTATACGAGCCTTCCATAGCTACCGGGTACTAACTTATATATATGTTATGTATATATTAGTATGACGGACAAGTGAATTGTCATAGTGTCGAGGCAACCTGCCCCTTTATCAAGACACAAATATTACATAAATTACATCACATACATAGGACATCAAACAAATACAAAGTTAAAAAGTTAAATCGAGAACATTGGTGTAAATGTAGGTGTTTCGATAATCCCTTTGGCTAATGGACGCCAAAGGCACTTTATACGGAAAAAACCATCATGAATATGTTAACTTCTCTACTGATAAAATTCGCTCTGTCGAATTATCTGTCTGTGTCAGGAACGAGGAAATGTGACAGTCTAGTCACGTGTCTGTTAGGAAAAACCTTTTGATTTACTAATAAAGTCGGAGATGTGAAGAAGATTGATTACATGTCGTATCAACAGGTATGTTTGCCTTAAAGTTCACCTGATGTGTACTTACGTAGAGGGAAAATATGGACGCTGAGAATACAATTATATCTATGTCTTTACTATCAGAGTTCAAAGATGATCTTCATTGAAAACAATATACACTGAACGAAATATATATGAATATATTATCGTTCCATATGAGCCAAAATCAAAAGGTTGAAAACGGCGGCCTGCCCACCCAATACCGAAATATTGTCATGTAAAGTGTACGATTTTCACCAGGGTCTGTTTGTCTGTCTGTGTGTGTGTGTGTGTGTGTGTGTGTGTGTGTGTGTGTGTGTGTGTGTCTGTCTGTCTGTCTGTCTGTCTGATACTACTAATTAGCAAGCCTAACTTGCGCTGAAGGGGACCATGTGAAAAAATTACACAATAATTACGTAGTCATTTTAATTTTCTTTCATGGTACGTTTTAAATTCAAACAGTAACATTACAAAAAGACGAAGCTTGAGTCTGACACTAGATCATTAAAACGCTTTCAGCCTATATACATTTATAGAATTAACGATGTATCTATAAATCAATTACTGATTGATTGCATATCAAATATCCGCCACCTAGAAATGTTTGAGGTACCAACTTTTAATTAGATTTTTTTTTCAACTGCTAAGTGAAAATAGACACTACATTTAGATATAGTTGTATTTCATACTGTGTCTAGTATTACCGGCCGTTGATAATGTGCAACACAGTTGACACAGCAACAGCAAAACATTCAGAATATTGATGAATGGTAGTCCAACGAAATACAAATATTGATCTTAGTGTAACGTGTAATAGAGTCGACAAATTGTTTCATTATTTTAGAACTCCATTTTCGCTGATCTGGAAAATGTAAACGTATTAAACAGATCATATTATTTTATCTAGAATACGATGCGTTTGAGCCAAATGATAAATTAAACTAAAATACAGCTGTTTCGTTCTTCAAGAGCTCGTCAGAGATACTATATCATACAGCTGTTTCGTTCTTCTAGAACTCGCCAGTGATACTACATCATACGGCTGTTTCATCCTTCCTTTTGGGAGTCGCCAGTGATACTACATCATACAGTTGTTTCGTCCTTCTGCCAAAATAACACAATACAACACAATTTAACAATAGTCACGTGATGATATTGTGAAAGATGAAAAGTTAGAAGATTTGTAATATACACATTGCCACATAAAAAAGATAATATAGATTTCAACATAGGAGAGAGAGATAAGGTGATGATCTTATGTCATAGTGAATCTATTAAATGAATTAAATAGTTTTATTTATTTATTGATAGAGGAGTTGAATAATGTCAACATGTTTTGAATAGGAGTGTAAGATTTCATTTACAGTTTTCGACACGAAGCAACTTTTCCCATTTTTCGACAATCGTGTCATTTATTTCCGACGTCACAACAGTCCTGTAACTAACACGTTTATTCACGATATTTATGACCACGGTGTGACGTGGCTTAATGTTCTATTACTGTGACCAATGGAAATCCCTGACATCAAATATATGTCCTTCAGAAATTCCTAAGACGTGTCGTCATCTGTATATAATCTGCATGGGTTTCATAATTAATGACATATCGTTGGCCAAACTTTTGCAACGCAATATTAAATGCAATAAATGTGACGCCATGATGACGTCATTAGTGAGGCAAGAGGTAGTCCGGATATAACGGAAAAAATCTGCGATGGTCGACAGGAGCGTGACAAAATGATGTGAATGTTCAAATTTCTCTGTACCGTGGTAAACTGTTCTGTAGCCCAGAAAGACTTGTATCATAGAAAAGTATTCCTCGGTACAAAAGATAGGACAATTGCCGGTTATATGTAAAAATCACAATGAGTAAAGGTATCTGTGAATATGAAGAGTAGATGCAGAAAAATACATAACTTAAAAGGATTCGGGGCCTTTATGGTGCGCAATTGATACAATTGTATCTCAATGAGATTTTAAAGAAAGAAGATTCGGTGAGGGGATGTCTTCTCTCCAAGTAAAAGTGGCGAATAGCTTCGTTTTACAGCTGGGCTTCGGGTTGATTCGCCGTATACTCTGATATGTCTACTTTTTTGGGCCTCCTTCTATTTCGTCATTTTATTGGTGGTATTAATGTTACATTTGATTTGTAATGTCGTATACTCTGATATGTCTACTTTTTTTGGGCCTCCCTTTATGCCGTCATTTTATTGGTGGTATTAATGTTACATTTGATTTGTAATGTCGTATACTTTGATATGTCTACTTTTTTGGGCCTCTCTTTATGCCGTCATTTTATTGGTGGTAATAATATTACATTTGATACATGATCAAACACTTGGTGTATATAATTACCGCCAGTTGAGATATTTGGAGATAGAACGGTTATTATTTAAGGATTTTGCCTTTACCTGTACGTTGTCATTATCTCACTGGTAACAGTAATATCTTATCATGTTTTTACTATTAACGAGTAAAGGTATGGGAGTCACGTGCTCTACAAATTTAGATCGGGTTCTCGAGGTTCCTCTCGCGCGTACATCCGGGTCATCAAGAATGATTATTGTTTCCTTATGTCATTTCTTTCGTGTTTGTTGTCCTCCTGTAAAGAAAACAGTGAAATTATAAACAAAGAACATGGAGTTACCACAGAGCTTAGAAATGAGTCCCCACTGATGTAGAATGATGTGTGATTTCATTGGGAAGTATAATTATAACGATAACAGAGTTTCGTGGTTTAAAACCTGTTGCTACTTTTTATAAAATGTTGGACCCGTAAAAAATTTTCAGAGTTTGTTTCAGGGGACAGTTGATCATTTCCATTAAGGAGCAGATCTAAGTCACAGTGAACTTGTAAATTCATATCATTCAAGCGTTGGAAAAGGACATTTCTGTGAGCATACCGATGGCATTCAAAGGAAAAGTGATAGACATTTTCACACATATTTCAACATACACAGCTATGGGTATCCACATGGTTCATCCGAAATAAGCCGTAATTAAGGGAACTGCAATTATGTCTAAGCTTAGTATGAATAATGTTTAGTTTACAGTCACCAATACCAAAGTAAGAAGGAGACAAAGGAAGATCGTTAGGTATTAAAGACTTTTTAAATAAGTTGAGCGAGACTGATGACCTGATAGAGCTACCAAGTGTATTCCAACTCCGAAGAGTAGACGGCAAGAAAGAAGACATGGTAGTTGAAAGACGAAAGAATGGGATTCTATAATTATTACTGTTTCTCGAAGGATAACGAACTTCATCTTGAACAGTAGAGGAAAGTAAGGAAGAAAGATATTCAGGAGTTTTGTTAGTATGCATTTTATATAAAAGATGAAGTTTCCTTCTCTGAAAATAAAATTGATTCTGTAGTCTCAAAAGATATCTCAATACAGAGGTAAGATTTTTTAAGTTCAGAACCTCAGTTTTGGGGTTTGCAACTTTTTGTGACCCGTGCGTGGAATGATCCTATCGTACATACATATTATCTCACCAATAAGTTTCTCTGTGTGTTTGGCATTGTGGTCCTGACTTTATCAAATTGCTGATGGAATGTTATCGAGTCTTTGTCTTTACTGTGACGTCATCTATATTGTTATGATTCAGAGATCCCTTTTCCTTGTCCCCATTTAAACATAACAACGAAATACGCGCAGTTCAATAGAAAAAGGGAAAGACAAAGATGCATTGAATGAGGAAAGCGGGATCTTGAGTTCGAGGGAAGCTCATAAAAACCTCTATCCAAGGAAGAAATTATCGGATGTCTCACCGCAGTTTTGTTGAGGGTTTAGAGAAAAGACCTCCGAGGAGATGAGGAATACTTTGTCTCGAAGATGACATGGCCCATGTTATTACTGCGAACAGTTTGTGATTCCCTTCTATTAGAATGTTCCTGGTGTCAATTATTCTTGGCTGAATTAGGAAGAACTTACTGTAGAACTATCTACTAAGTATACAACTTATATTGTTTACGTCAACGACTTTCGGTTTAGCACGTGTTTCTCTCAAGAGAAAGAAGACATCTCCAGAGGAAGGAGACATCTTTCCCTGACCGGGAGTGTTGCAATTTGTATTTGACGATGTAACAAACGTCGCCTTTCTCGGTTTCCTGTAGCCCGGTCGTTTCCACGGACAGATGTCTGGTGCGAATCAGAGCGACGTTACCATCAGATGTCAGTTACTTGATGTCGGTAATTTACTAACAAAATAAATCCACCATGACGACCTAACAACAGAACGAAAATGCTTGCTTTCTGACTTCCACAAAGTAGGGTTTTTTCTTGTAGATTTATTCTTTTTTATTTCCATATCACCACAAATATCCTTCCCAAGCCCCACGTCCCACGCCCCAACCCCAACCCCACAAAAAAAACCACATACATCACTTCTGTCTTAATTCCATTAAATGACTATGTTTAAAAATTGTGTTTTTACTATCGGTGCTATATTTGTTTTCTAAAACAAACTTTTGGTTTTATCTACCGGAGATTTTTTTTTCAGATATGTCTCTTTCTTGTATGATACTTTGGCATCAATCCTCCCCTCCTAAACTCAAACTCTCCAAACCCAGGTCCTTAACCCTGCCAAATATAGACCACGCCGGAAATTTGGGTTTCGGTCCGGAATGTTTGTGTGCTATATAATTAAATATCTTATTTGGTTAAACAGAGTACTGTTAACATGCACTTCACACCACAAGTATCGCGGGCTGGTAAATTATTATCAATGGCCTTTTAAATCGATTCTTATGCTAATTAGAGGCGTGGTGTAACCAACACGTGTGTGCTTTGAATTCCCCACCTACACAGCTGTGACGTCATATAGGCGTGGTGATTGGAATGTTCTATAATACGAGGTCGCCGATAACTCCGATATTACGAGTAATAACATATAAAATACCCACAACTCTTTGTTTTAACATTGTGTATTGAAGTATCAATATTAATAAAATCACGGCTATTAATTATATCGGGAATAATTTATATATTCATTTTTTTATTAGAAACCGCAATATCATTTGAAATTTTGATACAGCGAAGGCGCAACAAGTCCAGACGTAGATTTTAACATAGAAATTATATTATGGGGCGATAGTGATGTTTACTTATATGAAACTAATTGTAATATTGTTAAATCTGTTGAAAAGTTTATAAAACAAAGACAGCGTTTTAACACTACACTGTTTGTAGTCGGCATTGAATTGATATAAGATTGATATGAAATCTGTACTATCTTTTTCTCTCTGTTTTTCTTTCTATCATATCATCTCTTTTTTTCCTCCTTTTGACAAAATGATTTAAATTTACAATTGTACGTCTACGAATAACTTTTCTTTATATTTATAGTATAGATATGTATCACGAGCAGTATATTAATTATTTGTAATTTCATTTATGGAGAAGACTTCATAAGTTGCTAGAACTTGTCTCTGATCTATTTATCTGCCACTGATAATAAAATATGTTTACACCAGCAAATCCAAATATATAAAAAATATATTTATCAGAACTGTCAGTTCGAAACATGATAATTTATTTAAAGTGTTGATTTCACAATTTGTTATGCATACGTTTAGAGAAAAATGGTTCAGTCATCGATCAGTTAACTAGAAAAAAAGTGCTTTAGTACATAAACACTGTAATTCACTTTCAGTTATTGACTTTTGATACTTGTAAATATTTCCCATCTCTCTGCAAGGTTGCGTAACGCTCAACTAATTTGGATATGCCTGATTGAAATTGCAAGCCATGTTTTATGTTAAAAGTTCTTTAAAACCAACGAAATTCTCTACAAAAACTGTATAAATTATATCGATCCATGTCTGGCCTAATACATCAAAGATGATATTTTTAAAAGTATTTACATGTCAAGATATTTTACTGTAGAACTATCAGTCCTAAATATTTACGTTTGAAAGTAACCTGAGAATCATTCATCTTTTTTACATTAATTACCATAAATACAATTACAAAAACAACAACGACGCTAATGTATGGCATAAATCCAGTTTATCGTTAAAGAAAACACACTAAATTTGTCAAAATTGATAGGTAATTACCTGTGCACGCTGTGCAGTACACATGTTACAAACAAATTTTATCATTCTTCGCTCTGTTGATAAGAATGGGTAGTTTTTAAAGAAGAATCATTTGTGCTATATAAGGTCACTATATGAAATCCATATCTACACTTCTACCAACACACACGTACAGTAGTGTGTCACATATTTGTTGACACATCGCGTAGGAAGTCAAGCCCCAGATAGTCTCTTTTCCTTTCACCAGATCATGTGTCACTGGAGTAGTTTGTAAGACATATTTGTATGAGTGTCCCGAGCCGGAGCGTAACCCAAATTAACCCAGACTTTACAGTGGTCTTCGTGATCGAACGCAACTGTGATATCGGATATAGCCACAATGAAGCGCCAAGATCTAACAGCCAGCTAGGTCAAGCTGAGTTTTATCTTGGTTTGAGGAAACACGATTCACGCGTTTGTCAAGTTTGACCAGTACACCCCCACATTAAACAGACGACCGGGATACTGACCACAACCTGACCAGCATACAAAATGGGTGACGGGTAAGTTTTTTATTTAATTGTCAAATTGTTAACAATGCAACCGATATTTGATAAATCTGATGTTTTATTCTGTCTGCAATAAGATCAATACAAAATACAGATCACAAACAAATGACCAGGGACAACTGAGCAATCATCTTATATATGGGAAAGGTTAAAGTTATTCTGGACAAGTGAAATTTACATGATGTACCTGTCAAATGGTAGAGAGTGGTTTCCATTGTCTTGCAAGTGAATTATACTCCACGTGCTCATATTTCAATTTGTATTCATTAATATTAAAAAGGACGACAGAAAGTCTTTTGTTCAGCATCAATTTTATCTGTGTGACCTGATGTGACATATGCTCATAATTTGATATCTACCAATTTCTCATTCGAAATATTCTACGCATGAATTATTTGAATTCAAATATTTAAGAAAGAGCCGTTAAGAGGTTATATCCAGCTTAGGGACCAGAGTTTTTCATAACTGGATGTTGGATTGTATTTAAACCGAACCATTATACATACTCTCCTTCTACCCGGTTTTAACTGTTTATATATAGCAAAATAATTCAGGGTTTGATCGAACGCGCCTTTATCTGTTTATATGTGAGTGTCATTGCATACCAAATCCAAAGTGGGTTCAATAGAAGTTGATAATGGACCGAGTTTTCTGTGTACTTTCAATTTAAATCCCATATCAGAACATTAATATCCGGCAGGTACACGATCGTTTGTGGACAATCTCCATGTCAGCTTGTTCCCTTCTTTGTCCTCCATATTGGACCGGAAACAACAACTCATGTTTACATTTATATTTACACGAAGTTGGACACAAAGAAAGTGTTGTCCAGTGTTATTTTATATGGTGGTTGTAATAATGGGTTTATTTTGCACGTTTTATCGTTTGTCTTAGTCTTATTCATTTAAACGCTTCATCCACACGCGTGTACAAATATATGGTTCCGAATAGAAATTAACAGGTGAAGTAGTTCCGAATGTGCTGTCCTAGCCTGTGAGCACGTGATCTTAACATTGCTGAACGTTAATGATGTTGTTATGACAACCCGTACGCCCACCGTGAATTATGATAATGTGCTATGGGTCAAAGATAGTGACCAGTGATTAATGGACAAAATCATCGCACCAGAAATTATAACTACGAGGAATTAAAAGGTGAACCGGAAACGGAAGTTCAGTCATTTAAGATATTCTTTTAACATGATTTTATATCATACTTATAAAATGGATGGTATACATTTTCTGCTGCATATCAGCCAGGTATTTGAGTGTAAAGTTTAGACTGTACTTTTTATAAAAGTTTGTAATCGCTGTGTAGTTGCCACAAGATGTGCGACACACGTGATAAATAACTATTTATTTTAAGACAACATATCTCTTACCTGGAAATGTTGAGTATATACCTTTGGGCGACTGATAAAGGACAGGGGACTATGACCCCTACAAAACATGTTCAAAACGCAAGTGTTGTTTTGTTTCTTTTAAAAAGATATGTATCTCTCTTGTTTACGTGAAATTATTGTCTATGCTATCGACCGCAAGAACAAACATACTAAAATGTCATTATCATATTTACTGGCCTGTGAACAGCCTGTTTATTGTTACAAGTCTGAGCAGTGATTTTTTATATACGGCAACTGTAATAATATTTAACTGCTGTAAAACTGTCGCGTCAGAGGTAATTAGGGACAGAAAGTGAGTGAATTTCGGACTAAGTAAGGGCCACTTATGCTAAAAGTTTTATACCGATGTAAGTTACAAGGCAGGTTATATTTAAGGACGTTTTTCATGGTGCCCTTGGCGAGATAATGTATTCGTCAGTAAGATTTGTCCTTTTCCGTATAATAACGATATAATACTCGGCCGCCCTGCCTGTAGGTCACACTACACGTAATGTAGAGAACAATTATCGTGAGTTCACAAATGCCAGGGTTTAACGCTAATGTTGCAAAATTCTCACAGTTAAATGCGTTTTAGAATTACATCACAGGGGTTCGGATCGCGTCGATATATCGTACTGAAGTCTGAACAAGTTCCTGCTTCAGCGACAACATCAACAGGAAGTACATCAGCAGTGAAGTTGATCACGAACTAATCTTGTTGACATCCTGTGTGGAATAATACTGTTTGGTATATATGACATGAAATACGTATGTTCAAGGTCAAGTAGATACAAGAGTACAGAATAAAGCTGTGATTTCAACCCCAATGTCACCCTAAAAATATGCATGTTCTAAAAGTTTTGTGTCTTTAATTGTATTAAGCGTTGTCCATCTTCATTACTTGTTATGTAAGTGTTTATCAGCGCCCAGTCATTGCTAAATTACGAGAGATCCATGGATGAAAGTAACATACATTTTAGTCAAAACGCCGAGAAAAGTAAATTGGCATCGGCAGATGTTCGACAAATAATCACTAAAAGGCTGTACCAATCGTGATATGATCCAGATTGTACTTCACCCAAGTATTGCAAACGTGACAGTATTAATATTGGGAGAATGTTGCTATACACAAGTTGTACATTACGCATTTATTGGCATTTATGTTCCTTTTTCTTGTATATATATTCGATTATATAAGATAGGTGTCTGTGTGGTGGTGGTGGTGGGAACCGCGCTGCCATTTATAATCACATCATCAACCATAATTATCACGGATGACATTAACAAAATAAACAAGTGCATGTAGCCATCACGCGCCAATATACATTTATTACTGGGCAAATGACATTCCGCGAGATAGAAATAGTCCAATATCATACAGATGCTGATCATTGATACGAAACGATGCATTGGATTTATAAATACTGACTCTACAGGAAGTGACGCATGCCAGAGATTTTATCATACAACAGAAGTTTAATCCACCATGCCAGAGTAAGTCGTAACGCATGACAACACTAGGTTTTGTGTCATAATCGTTGTGTTAATTAAAAATGGCGAATCATGTGCATTTTCTACTCAATAACTCGTATCTTTCCGATAACTTTTTGATCAATATTTCTTTATTTATTTTTACGTAAATAAAAGTTATCAGAACCGTGAAGTCAGTTTTCAATTTGTATATCTGAGAATGTTGTGTTTATTTGCACACTTCGTTCATAGTTTTAAGTTTTAGATAAAACATGTCTTTAGAAACAAGCCTTTCTTACAAGAACTGATACAAATATATCTTTTTCTTTCAACTTAATGATATTTGGGCAGTGGTAGTTTTTGTAGTCACGTGATAGAAGGTAAAAGGAAGTATTGTTTGATTTCCGGGCGAAAAGTGAAAACGTACAAATAAAACACGTTCAGGAAAAGGTCATTTCTTAAACAGAGTTGACATAGGCGTCTGAAAATAGTCCGACAGTTTGATCGCAAGTTTGTTACACTTCCTGCTAACAACAGGTGATAATCACTTGTGACGTAATCAGTGTTGACTACGTTCGGTCAAAAGGTCAGTGGCCGCTATTCATATAAAGATATAAACAAACAATTTCCTTAGCTTTCCCATGTTTGTATTAACTGTCTTTGTGCTATAAATTTTAGTTATCTAACCATGCTCAGCATAAAGGTACAGATGTGAAGGTTGTCTATGATAAAATCCAATTAGGTTCGATCCCGAAGGACTCCATTAGGGATCACTTTTCACCTCCATATGTCGTATTCCTCACCACCATGTGTGCTCGTCGTGAAAAACAAACAAAATGCCTTAATGAACAAGTCTTATGGATATCCAGTCGGAACATATTGTAATAAGTAGAAAATGTAAACAAAATGCTATGAAATATGACGTCACATGATGACGTCATCACCTTTTACGAAGAATGATAGTAAAAGACACAGTTCAGTTGTTAGACAGGATTTTTATTCGATGATTATGGGACTCACAATGGCTTTCATAAATCCTAATTTTTTTTCTTGCAAATAGGGAAAGTGCGTTGCAGATACAATTCTTACCCTCAGCCTGCTGGAGAGTAGTTATAAAAACCCCAAATTTTGTCGCCTGTTATGATCATTCATTGGGAACAGCAGGTACATTTCTTACACCCTACCTGCAGGCATTTAAAAACGTAGGTGTAATAATTACTTAAGAATGGATTGGGCCATTAATGCGATGATGTAGCAGCTATGATTGTGGTGTGAATAACTTATTGTCTTGTGCTGTCATTTATCATCTAAAGCAGATCGGTTTGATACCAGACAGTTGTGAAACGAGCCATGTTTAAAGCTGATAATGCAAGTTTAAAAAAATTGAGAGAAAAAAAAATTAAACTTGTGTATTGTCAGCTTTAAGTAGAATATTATAGCGTACAGTACATGTTTAATATTTAGAAAGTATCCAATATATTTCAACTTTAGGTTCTAAACAATTTAGAAAATTGTTTTTGTTTTTCGATGCCTCCGCCAAGGACCGGACCTTGTACCCCTCTGGTTTACTCAAGTTGACGAAGGTTAAATGAAGTATCTAATTTGCTACTACAATAGCAATTAGTTGACGTTCAGTACTGATGAACGATGAACTTCACAGAAGTATTGATTTGCAGGTCCAATAGGAATCACATTGATGGTGTTTCCCCTTTTTTCTTCCACTTTAGTCGAAGATCCCACATTCCGTCAGAAGATTTGAACAACTGTTTACTATTCTCTATCAGAACCTCTAGGATTGTCTTAACTACCATGTATCGAGAAAACCACGTTTGTGATTTTTCTTTGTAAATGTAAATTTCTTTTTTGAAAAGTTTAGAAATAAACGCGCGTGCAGTGTTTCGCGTGTGTAGTGTTTCGGACATGTAGTCTAGGTGCGTTCGTGTATATATTTCTTCATCTAGGTCTACGTCACAGATTTGTATGATGGTATATTGGGACTGTGCTCTGTTTTTCCACAGGATAACTGATGAAACAAAAATGAGATATTAAAATCAGTTCATATTACTACTGTTTTTACTGTAATCGAATTCAGCATCGTTAATTTACAGAAACTAGAAATGTACATATATTAGTACAATTTTAAGACTGCAGGTGGTAGACACTGCTGATGGGCTTAAAGTACCTGAGGTTTGCCGTCATCTGCTTGCCACGTTTAAATGCAATCGAATATTGGCACGGTTCAGAAAACACATATGTACTTGACACTATTCTAGATTTATCTGATCTATCAAAATTACGAAATTTATCTAATTATGGTGCTGCTGCACCTCCCCGTCTCAATCAAGACTTTTCTTTTGATCACTTCGGATTTTCCTCAGTCTCCTCCTGGGCTTCAAACTGTAGACCCTAAGCATCATTGACGAGTCCTAGAAGGACGAAACAGCTGTATGATGTAGCATCATTGACGAGTCCTAGAAGGACGAAACAGCTGTATGATGTAGCATCATTGACGAGTCCTAGAAGGACGAAACAGGTGTATGGTGCAGTTTAATTCATTGTTTGGCTCTACTGTATCTCACTGTAAATCATGAAGAGGCGCTTCTCACTGTGTGTACAATCTGTAATGGTAGTAGTATTTTAGCGCGTTTCGTCTTAAAGTATTGTGGTAAAACTTACCGGCGCTAATTATAGGTTGTGTTGCTTACATAGCAATCATTGTCGATACACAAATCTATCATCATTATACTAGTTTGCCAAAAAGTGATAATGTGCTAAAATTTGATCGTTCCTAAATAGGTAGATTTTGTATGTTTACAGTACTGCCCTACAATAACAATTTGCTAACCATACGCATTTTAGCAACCAGATACGTGTAATTCACTAGATATTGAAATGACGTTCAGCTGTTGGTGAAACATGATTAGTGTGTTGTCGGTATAAACCTATCGTGTCTATGTTAATGCGGTCTAGTTTGATGACGCTTTAATATGATCCGTATAAGTGCCCCTTCCACTCGCATAAACTTCTGACACGATGTTAACGTGACGTTTATTGTTCCGAAGGCGTAAACTTATAAACGACGTAAATTGAGAAAGGCTCCGAAGGCCCGGCTTTGGATGGGTGAATACATACAAAATAAGGATATTTCCTCGTTAACGGCGTAAATAGAGAATGGAAACTACTTACATATAATTATACTTACTCATACAATACATTTCACATAGGTAACCTTTACAGATGACGAATCTGGACTTTGTACCACACAAAGCATTTTGACTAGTACATCTTTTTCTTCACCGAATGGAGCGTTTTTCAGAGGACTAAGTTACACGTTACATATCAGTGGGTTTGATGTTATTTCCTTTTTTTGGATCGCTGTATGTTTTACCAGTTGATGGCCCTAATGGCCGTTAAGAATGTAATAATATTAAAAGTTTCACATCTTATTTTCTGATAGAGGTTCGTTTGTCTTATTAGATTGACGTGTTGGTGTCTTTAATTAATCTACTTTTTTTCCATCACTCTGTCCTCGTTCACTTCTTGCTCGTTTTTTACACGATTATTATTATTCTCTTTATTTCCTCCTTTAAGAAGATTTCACAAAAAGAACAACATTAATTTAGTGAAAGAGAACGCTGAATTGGCATACAAATCAAAATTATTACCAAGATATTATAACATTAGGATTATTATAGTAATTAAGTCGTTCCAAAATCACACCGGAACATTGAAGTACATCATTTTTGCAATAGTGATTATTATAACATAAGTATAATAATGATTAAATAGTTACAAAATACCAAATCTATCTATTTATCTATCTATCTATCTATAGTCCCACAGAACACACGTGTTTTAATCACTCTCCTGATATTGTTACCGAGTCCAATAGGTTGGGTAGAGAACTGTGATTCCTGTGGTCTTGTCTGGTTTGGGTGGGTATCAACAATGCAAATTCTATGATGAAAATCGATATGGAGATATTAATACCCCAGCTGTGATATCCAAATTATGCTCAGAATAGAGGAGCTGTCGGGTCCTTATCACTGATCAATCTTACTGGGTATGAAAACTTATCGATCTATCGATATCCACGGTATCACACGAGACTAGGACCCTCCTGATAGCACCACGACGCCCCCTCAAACCCCTCCCCTCCACGATCGACAGGATTTTCCGTCTCCATGACTCCTCATGTGTCCGGGTATCGTCTCACCGACGTACGTCAGTGTCCTCCCCCGCTGTTCTGTATCCGGAATCCGGTATCCGATGTTTCCCACAAAGTCTTATAGTGGAGATTTAACAATGTTACAATCACCATTGTTTATACAGGTAGATATCTCACTGCGCTATATTTAGATTTAGACTAATCATTTCACATTTTCTCATGGTTTGTATCTTAACACGTGACCAGAACTGTATGAAATTGGCTCATTTACCGAGTAAATTGACTTTCACCATTATTTTAAATTGGTCCTCAAGAGATTGTCGGAAGCGATTGTTGAATATGGTGATATTAGTGTTTACTTAAACAAACTGGGGGCTATTCAAATGATTATATATATTATTGTAAGTTAAACAGAAAACAACGCGTATATCAAAAAGGAGTGTCGAGGTTCTACAATTTTTATTTGGACAGGACTGTACAATATCTATCCACGTTGTGATAAATTCATTTCTCGATCAGAAAATCTTGAAATGTGTTTAGCAACGTAGGTGTTTTAAATCTAATTTTATGGGGGAAAAGTCCTGTTTGCAGTTCAATAGTGATTCTCGGTGTTGATAGCCAGGAATTCAGTGAATTTTGACGAAGTGAAATGGATCTGTTCACATTGCGGTGCATTTTAACACAGCTGTAACATTGACGTTTTCACCCGAAAAGTTTGAGGATTGGGAGTGCGAGACCATACATAATGTAGGCTCGGATACTCTTATTATAACAAAGAAGCACACCTTTCACGGGTTTATACATAAACAAGATATATACGGACTCTAATCCCATATCACCCGTGCGTGTTAAATCCTGCTGTAATTGGTTGTGGGTATTCAGGGCCTTACCCCACTGACGCGCTCAAGTTATCACATCAACAAATACGCCCCGCCCACCCGGGATAGCGCATCCATTTTGTTGGTGTTTCGAAGGCTTACGGTGATCCTCATCTGAAGTCTGAAATGTATGTATCTTATTGTGTGTTTTATAGACTTACATTGTTTTTATCATTAACAGGTATGTTTTTGTTTTGACAGTATTCGCTTGTTGATAAGTGGTACTAATACAAATAAGATAAGTTTTGTACCTGAAATGTTTTGGAGAGGATAGTTCACTCTGGACGCTGATAGTTATGGCCGAAAATGTATGTATATCTTTATAGCCTTCTAATTATTGTGTGAAGGCTTTTTTTTAATTTCATTCCGAGTTTAAAGAATTGAAATACATATTTAATTAAGTAACGCACGTTTCCCATATATAACAGAAACCTATATCGGCAGGTAGTGGGCGATACATTTGAAATCGTTATTTCATTTTTAGTCAGAGTAGCAGCTATTTTTGGACTTATTTCAGACTTTTCGTTTATTATATCTATCCAGATAGATGTGGCTAGGTTCCGTAGGACCAAACGAACTGACAGGAGGCCATTTTCTGTCTTGGTTTTAGTGCTATAAAAGAAATATTTCTGTGTGTCTACTGAGGCGGATGGTAAATTGGTATACACCAGGCACTTCTCACATTTTTGTCACGCAGAGCGAAACTAATTTTTGACAAGTAAGACTCTTAAACCTTCTCAGATTCAACTATTGTATTATTTAAGAAAAAAACATGAGGTCAAACAAAGGTCATATCCTAAATAGTGATAGCACATTTTAAAAATACGAAGGAATACAGCGCTAGTAGGACAATCATTCAGCCAAAACAAAAGACTGTTGTTAGGTACGTAAGCATCTTTTTAAGTTCGACAAGCACAGGTTTGTTTTGAAGGAAGGAAAGAATTTTATTTCAATGGTGAACCAAGAAACAACTAGCATTAGGCCAGGCTATTTCGAAATTATCACAAACCGACATTCCTGTGGATTCTATCTAATCCTACTACCAAAGTGAAGGGATGAAGCAATGGTTATTTGTCATGTGGAAGGTTGACCTGTTTTCTAAGAAAGATTTTAGACCATATTGTGACACAGACAGATGAGAGAGTGTCGCTCGGTCTGAGGAAGCTGGATGGGACATAGAGGGATGATGGAGTGTCGCTCGGTCTGAGGAAGCTGGCTGGATTGATACAGCATAGGTCTACGAATGAAGAGGCTTTCTTACACGTAAATTTAATTAATTCAGAGGGAACATTCAATGTTAAGTGCGAAATAACTGATGATATACTTTCAACATATACTTCCAAAGACTCTTGATCTCTGCATTTGAAATTGAGATCGACGTTGTATACCAAATCACCCGTAATATGTGACTTCCGGAACATGGTGTTTCGAAACCCGTGGAACGATTTCTCAATGTTCAGATAATCTTCTGTTGTATGTAAACCCGAACACTTATACTTTAGCCTTCGATAAAAATACTAAATCAAAAATAGGTAATACAATAAAACATACGGAATGATTTGCAAAAAAACGTCCCTATCTCAAGCTGCAGGTGTCTCTGTAAATGCTGTAGGTGTCTCTGTAAATGCTGTAGATTTCTCTGTAAATGCTGTAGGTGTCTCTGTAAATGCTGTAGGTGTCTCTGTAAATGCTGTAGGTGTCTCTGTAAATGCTGTAAGCATCTCTGTAAATGCTGTAGGTGTCTCTGTAAATGCTATAGGTATATCTATAAATAGTGTAGGAATATGAAACTTTTATCTTTTATACAGGAAAAAAACTTAAGAATACTAGTCTCATCTTTTATCTATTAAATTATCTAATAAAAGGCTAAACCAGCTTAAATTATCCTGCCTCTTAAAGGTGTTGTCAGTTTGAGAATCTCTGAAATCACATATCTAATTAGCAATTCAGTGCCTTAACGTTATAAAAGCGACACGGAGGACCGTGTTGGACGTAAACGGATTACTTGTAATGTAAGACATATATCGTTCATGTAGTAACCCGCTGAGATTTTAGCAGTTTGCGGCTGACCTTCTTTTGACCTTGAGTAGTATAAGTAGGGCATATATTATACTCCTCTCATAATATTACATATGTTTAAAAGGATGTAATTTATTTATGGTGTGATAGAATACATAGACCTGGTTACACTGGTAACACTGTACAAAAGTCTGATGGTCGTAAAAGTGATATGTGTTGAAAGTGTCAACCTCCATAGCTCAGATCACGTGAATTTTATGGTACGAAAACTCCCATGAGCCAAATGTGTATGTAAGGCAGGGTTGGTTTTATTTGTGACACGTTTTACAAAACAATAGTGGATTTATTATGATCTATATTCCACACGCGGTGTTTTCACTGACAACATGTAATATCACTTCATGGCTAAGCCACCTCTCTTGGCTTTAAAGCAACTCATATATATATCACTTCCGGGGCAACGAAATGCATATATTTCTTAACCTTCTTATTGAAGGAGTTTTGATTGATGTCACGTGATAACATGGCGTCAGTCTGCTGTTAGGTTCTCTGGCTGAGAGGGTCCTATATTTGGTGGTCACATATACGAAATATCATAAAACAAGCAATCGAACGTTATTTAAGCGTCTTGATTCTAGTAATATTTCAGTTACAACGGATATTAAAACATTAGGGGTGTTTTTCAGCATCGACACCGGTACACTCTCAGACTTTGTACATGTTGTTGACTTTAGCAAGTCTCTGAGAGGGGAGGTAAATATTGCATGTCAAATTATACATACCTGGTATTAATTTCCCACACCGATCCCAGCGGACCAATGTTACAGCTGGTAGTGAACAAAGGTATCTTACAAAACCAAGGAGAATTGTCTTGCATTAAGTTTTACTGTGTATGGCGGATGACTTAAACTCGTGTTATAGAACACCGAAGGACGCCATCACGTATCAAGGTGTTCCATATCAGACATTTTTATTTGACAAAATAAAACCCTGTTCCTCCCCCTTGCTTTCCGTTTCACTAGTTCTCTTACCTATGTTTTGTTCAGTGTGTCAACCCTCTGTAACTGCCTTTGTCCTTTGTTTGTTGTGACTGATAGTCTTTTCTTCTCTTTCTACATTCTCATATCCCTCAGAAGACAACGACTTTGAAGCTACGGTGCAATCTTTCAGTTTCGTTCCTTCTGTCAAGTGTTGAAAATGATGTTTTGGAAATTTTGTCACTATAAATAAAATATTGCTGTGTAAATTTGAATGACTCATAACATATGTAAACATGCACAGCGTGCACAAAGAAGTTCCGAACTGCATCACTGATAACTCTGTGTTGTCTTTATATTTAGATCAAGAATAACTTCGATAACTAGATATCAAACATTAGATCTTTTGTTCTTAAATGCCTATCTTTACAGACTTTGTGGGTCATGTTGAGTTTTGAGCAGACGACACACCGTTTGTGCCATTGAGGCGAGATATTTAAAGAACTACTGTGTTTCCCCCATGACGTAGGTTGTGTATTCAAATTAATGTGCTACCCTGTTTGTGGAAAGTCCTTTAAACGTATATATTTTTGACTGAAATCGTCGGCCATCTTTTGTGACATATAATAAGTAACCCTGAGAAATCCCTATAATGGCGGAGGCAGCGGAAGCAGCTGCTACTTACGAAGACCAGGACTATGAGTTGACAGAAACACAAATAGGAGCCTTTGAATGGTAGGTAGTGATGCAGGGTATTACAGTGGCTGATTGTTTACATGTGCTCGGACTAATGACACAAAATGGCGGAGCGATTTCATTTTCTTGTACGAGAGTACAGTGTGTCCTTGTTGTTTGGGTCTGTTTCACTTTTTAAAGTCGATTTGTTATTTTCAATTATGTCTTTGTATACATCCGAAATCGAGTTGATTCCTTGCCTACCCTGTTAATCGGGTATATGGTTTGATAATCGTGAATCACTTACCTGTATCTACTATGTAATTGGACGCAGCAAGCTTCTCTGGGATTTGTAACAACTTTAATTGTAACATAGCTTCTGAACTTCCTGGCTACGTATTGTAGAGCTTGACTTAAATCGTGATCATTGTAGATAAGCATTGTCTTAAAACTTTAACAACGACTGCTGACGTAATAGAAATGGCCATGCTACGTTACCATTACAAGAAGTTTGCCTGCTTGATCCTGGATTAAATAGTTCGTGGTTGTCGTCTGAAGATTCATAGTTCGAATCGATCGCGCGCAGGGTGTCAGGGGGGACACCAAGAAAAATGATATTCGTTATTTTCAACTGAACCCCTTAACACCAGAAGTAAATGGCAGAAAAAGAGAAAAAAAATTATGTTTGTTTCATACCTCATAACACTAGAAAGCAAAGTAGAATGAGACAAGGGAGATAGTGTTTATAGCAAACCCCCTTAGCACTAGAAATAAATTTCAGGAAAAACAAGTTGGTATCAAACCTCATAACACTAGAAATAAGAAGTAGAATGAGAAAAGGGGAGATAATTAGTGTTAATATCATACCACCTTAATTCCATATACAAACAATAGATAAAGGGGAGAGAGGAAACCTGTATCATAACCCTTTAACCAGGTCACAAACAGTAGAGAAAGCGGAGAGAATTGATGTTAGGATAGCTGTATCATAACCCTTTAACCAGGTCACAAACGATAGAGAAAGCGGAGAGAATTGATGTTAGGATACCTGTATCATAACCCTTTAACCAAGTCACAAATGATAGAGAAAGCGGAGAGATTTGATGTTAGGACACCTGTATCATAACCCTTTAACCAGGTCACAAACGGTAGAGAAAGGGGGGAATTAAAAAACGTTAGAAAAAGGGGAGATAATTAATGTTATGACACCTGTATCATAACCGTTTAACCAGGTCACAAACGGTAGAGAAAGGGGGGATGGGGGATTAAAAAACGGTAGAGAAAGGGGAGAGATTTGATGTTAGGATACCTGTATCATAACCCTTTATCCAAGTCACAGACGGTAGACAAAGGGGACATAATTAATGTTATGACACCTGTATCATAACTCTTTAACCAAGTCACTGACGGTAGAAAAAGGGGAGATAATTAATGTTAGGACACCTGTATCATAACTCTTTAACCAAGTCACAAACGGTAGAAAAAGGGGAGATAATTAATGTTAGGACACCTGTATCATAACTCTTTAACCAAGTCACAAACGGTAGAAAAAGGGGAGATAATTAATGTTAGGACACCTGTATCACAACCCTTGAACCAAGTCACCAACGGCAGAGAAATTGTTGGGACCATTACCCCTTAAAGTCAGTATTGTAGCGATTAGAATCCAGATAGAATCGCAAATAAGCAAAGGTGATGTAGTCATGTTGACATACACATTTTCTCGATGTGTGGAGTATCACTTTAGTATGACAGACAAAAGTAGAAAAGCACGGCATCAAATTTTTACTTTCCTTGATAAATGGAGACCGTTTTCATTTCCGGTTTCTTCTGAACTGTTGGCAGCATCTGCATCAGAGCTCAGAACGAGGCAGATTGTCATTTTTAATACAAGTGGATAAATGTTCATGTGTGGCTGATATAATTAACAAGAAGTTAGCTAAGGTCACGCAAGAAGACAAGATGGCGAGATTTGTACGTGTTTTTCCAAAACCACTTTAGTTACCTTGCCAACATATCTTTCTTACGTCATGTAAGATCAGTTGAATTATTGTTACAGTGTTTGAGATACAATCTTGTTGCAAATCATAGTATACCGGAAGCAGGACTGCTTCGGAGAAAACAGCGTTGGGCTTAAGACATAGTGGCAAGAATTTATTTGTCGTAGTGCTAGTGGATGAAGGAAATATTCCAGACAGTTACGACCATATCGTTTTTCTTTTATTTTCCTTCTTTCGTCTCAAACTTCCACAACCCAAGATTCAGTAAATAAAATGTCTTCTTATCGAGTTTTCAAGCCGCGACTAGTCGATAAAAAACGACATGATAACATCACGAGAAGTCCTAATTATCCACCCTGTATAGTCGTAGTGTCAGACAGTTGACACTCTGATCCTGTTATACATATGATCATAAGATTATGATATTGACACACATTTAATAGGATGTGGCGACGGATTAATAATGGCTGAAACATCGACTAATTATGTATTGGAAAAATATTCTATGTCTTAATTTATTGATAAAAATTCAATTTAAAATGACGATCATTGATTGTATCGAATCAAGCTAATTAATTGATGATTTGATTGTCTGTAGTGATTAATATAATTGATTTATAAAGACAGGTTATACCAGAATAAACAATGGATGGCCAGAAATTCTCAGAATAAAAAGGTCCCCGTTTCGTTAGTTGGAAAATTGATATACACGCATTTTTTTAACATATCGAGAGAATATCGAGCGATGCTAGTAGTAAGGTGTCCTTTATGAGACTGGGGCTTGAGTAAGTCTAAAAGAAAAAAAAAATACATCCGAACATGTTATACCACATTTACAGGTAAACACTGTGTGGTGTCACGCATTCCTTACCAGGTATTCAGATTTGTCACGACTGCACTTACGTTCATCAACATCCCAATACACCAGGATGGGCTGGACAAGATTTGTCAGCTTCACGACTGATTTTTAACCTTTCTGATCGTTTCCCATACTGTATTATTACGTCATAAAGAGCAGAATAAATATTGTATTAGGAACACCTATCTTCAATTCAGTCTCATTTTAACGTTGTTTGATGAAGATTTTAGTTTGGAGCTTTATTTGCAAGCTTTAAAAGCTGGTTGATGACATTTGTACCCGAAGGCTATCAAGTAAACAGGTTTTCATGTGACACCCACGAAAACCACATCGCTTTATCTATATGGTACATACACTCAGAAAGTGCTTGGACGGGTGGATTTCTTCAGCTGATGTCAAAGCTTTCCTTGACTGTTTTATATGTTTATGTCTGTGTAGTAAATTTGTATTAAACATATAATAATCTCTCCTTATGATCTTGAAATTCAAATTTCAAATTCAATTTCGAAGGTACTCAGTAAAGAATATTTACTTGAAAATTAAAAACGTAATTGTTTTTTCCTTTTTATAGCTGTTAGTTAGTGCGTAATATATAGCATCTTATTAAAGTTTATTTCCAAATACACAAGCCCTCTTATGTATTGCGAAATACCACCGCCTATAATATACAGTGCAGTCGCCTTAGCCTGTGTAGACTGACCCACATTCACACATTATCTGTGTACATACTAAGTTGTTACATAGAAATATATATATATATGTAAGTATAGCTGAAAGCGTTGCCGCTCTGGTTACTCCGTTCTGTTTTATCTCAAATTGTCTAATGGTTATTACTCTATCTGTAAACGAGTATAAAATATCTAAAATGTCTTCAATATTTTCAAACGTCATTGCTAATGCCTAGTTCCTAAAGAATTATGATCGTAGGGAGTAAAATCGGGATCAGAAAAGACAGATTTAGAGAAAGTCAAATGTGTATGTTATTCAAATAATACCAAATCGACATCTTCATTAATATTTTTATCGTTCATTTCGAGATATTGTTTGCTCATTGTTACGTCCTTTTCCATTTCTTCTTTATATTAACCCCCGTTTGTGGTTAGACATACTTAAAGCGATCTTAATTTGGATTTTTCTAAATTGAGTTCAAAATTTTAATTCAGATTAAAGAAGTTTGTATAATTATATAACTTCATATGTATTGTTTGATTTATTTTCGTAAATAGTAAACAAAAGTTTTATTTTATGTGAAGATTCCCAAGCCCCTGCCAACCAACTCTTTTATTCGATTAAGACATGCTGGTTTCAAACATTAGGCATTGATAACAGAAACAGATTAAGTAAAGCAATGGACAAAACATATACAATTGTGTAATATGAAATCACCAATTGTATCTCAAAAGATTTTTTGTTTATCTTTGTTATTCCAAGTGTTTATAGCCATTGCAGTGTTTTTGTTTAGAGCGTTTCCATGGTAACTTTGCTATGGACCAAATACCAGTGATTGAGAAGCTTATGATATATGGTTTGTATTTTTCAGGGTGTCCGAGGTGCTGGGGTTCGTCCCCTCGTTAAACAAGTTACGAGGGAGCACGAGTGATGATTGGATAGATCGTATCAGTCACATGTACACGGTCATTATGTTAGTGATTTTCGCCATTGTGGTCAGTTCCGGTCAATTTTTCGGCGATCCGATTCATTGTTGGTGTCCAGCAGAGTTCACAGACGCTTTCGAAGAATACACCAAATATGTTTGCTGGATTTCCAACACTTACTATATCCCTATGAAGGACTCCATTCCGGATGAGGACGAGATCCGACAAGAGAAGGAATTAACCTATTATCAGTGGATTCCCCTAATCCTCCTTCTTCAGGCGTTCCTGTTCAAAGTACCAAATATTGCATGGCGAATGCTTAACACACAAGCCGGTATAAATATCGACAAGGTAGTTAGACTGGCAGAGGAAACCCAAGATGGTTCACCGGAAGATCGACTGGAAACCATTGAAAATCTGGCCAAGTACATGGACAAATGGCTCGGGACTTATCAAGAATACAAACGGAACATCATTGTAAGGGTGCGCGCGCAGATGACCAAGGTCATGTGCTGTTTGATGAACAGACGTGCTGGCACATTTCTCACGGGTCTGTACATGATCATTAAAATCATCTACGTCGTCAACGTCATCGGTCAGTTTTTTATCCTCAATGCATTCATGGCAACGGATTACAATATGTATGGCTTTCAATACATCGAAAGTCTCATTAGAAACGAACCCGTGCGAGAAAATCCGAGATTTCCCAGAGTGACCCTGTGTGACTTCCGGATTCGTCAGTTGCAGAATGTTCAGCCTTGGACTGTACAATGTGTTCTTCCCATCAACCTGTTTAATGAGAAAATTTTCATATTTTTGTGGTTTTGGTTCGTGTTAGTTGCAACACTAGCATGTTTCAGTTTGTTGAAAACTGCTATTTATCACATCTTCAAGCAAAATAAAATCAGATACGTGAAGAAGTATCTTAAAATTAACAACGAAATTCACAGCAACTATGACAAAAAACTCTGTGCACAATTCGCCGAGGGATATTTGCGAAATGACGGTATATTTGTGCTGTACATGATAGCCAAGAACTCCACAGACTTGGTTGTTGTCGATTTGATGAGGGAATTGTGGAAAATTTTCAAAGCAAAGCACAGTCCAAACAATAACGTCATGAATAATCATCCGGGTATCGAAGACACCGAAATGGCGCCACCTCTTGACGAGAAAGAACCACTCACCGACGGTGCTTACCAACCGCAGTGATCACGTGATTGTCAAAGATTGTATTTTCAGGGTATAAAGCAACCGATTCCAGTTTCGCTTTTGTTTTGAAATTCATTTGACCTACACCAGAATATAGACCCAATTCTGACAATATTTGACATATCTGTCCGTTTCTTGCTCGCGAAACTTGAGATCACTAGCTGCCATTTTGGTTCCGTTTTGATTGATATTTCATAACGTAATACACAGCGGAACTGGTAAGAGAAGTTCCGAATAGAAAGATCTTGCCGCGGAATGCACTGCATTTTGCCTGCCCCTGAAGGGTATATCCCCGTGTAGGAGACGACAGTCGCCAGGTGCTATAACTACTTGTTTATTGTTGTGAATTGTTATGAAGTATTATGCTTTATCTAGTACCACGATATTTACTATACAAGTGGATACGTAAATCATACAGTTTCAGGAACAGGAAGATTGAAGCATGGCTGAGTATTTATGATAAAATGGACAGAAACAAACTATAGGTAACCTAGTGTGTTAAAACGCTGTGCTAACCTAGACGGCCTTATGGGAAATTAGATAAGGGAGATAACTTACTTCACTAAGGTCACTAATGAACTGGGTGTTGTCGTATAGCAAGTCAAGTCTTGAACAGGATGTAATTGCACAGCAACTCCTGAACGTGATAGCGTAGGTACTAGATTACAAGTATGTCGCATAGATATCTTTACGTTATGAGAGAGGCGTGCAAAAGAAATTGATGGGACTTGTATAAGTCTAGTGGATGGTTTTAATTTTGCGTACTAAAACATTGCACATATTTCATTTACCTTGTCAGAAAAATGGTGCTACACATTAACAGGTTTCCTCTTTTGAATTCTGTGTTTTGCATTCCCTGTATGACAGCTCTTGGTCAATGATATTAATTATTTTTCGATATTTGTATAGTTTTCGTATTTTCATTTTGTCATCTATTATAAAAAGAGTTTGAGTTTTCTTAAAAATTGATAGATGTGGGAAAAATACGCTTGAAGTCTTATTTTATGTTGACAATTTAACAGTTTTTATATTTGTATAAAGCTACGCTATTTCATGTTAAAATATTATCGCTTCTTTAATGATATTAATACTCCTAAGCCTTGTCTAGTTTATTGATATACGCAAGTAATGTCAGCAAATGTTTAAGGTCTCGGAACTCTATCTTAATATCGTTTTACTGTCATGACCCATTAAGTTGTTTGTAAAAGTTGAGCCCTCGTTTTTTCATTACGTGGCAGACAGGATTGTGCCATGGTGTTTTAATATCATCCCGTCATTCCAAACACAATCAACTCCACCAGTAACACCGAAGTTTATACAAGATCACGGCGATTTCATCACTACAATCTTATTTCCGTTCATGACCTGTGCATTCTTTTCTGTTGTTTTTGAATTTTTATACTGACTGGCGATCTGTTTTTGAATATTTTTTGCCAACAAAACCTTTCTTGTCTCGTTCTTAAATCAACAGAACAGCGCAAAACATTCGATAGATTTTTCGAAAGTGTTTCCTAAGTTTTCGATATTTATCTTTTACAGTAATTACAGAATGTTAACTACAAGTAATATGATTGAATCTTGATTTACATAGTTTTTAGAGTTTTATGTGTTTTGTGAGTGATTTGTTAACCCTGTGGAGAATTAACTTTCGAGGGTTGATAAATCATGCTATCAACATCGTTGTTAGTCAATAATTGTATCATATTACCAATTGTAGTATTGTTGCCTGATGATCTACCAATGAATGCAATATTTCTTTAACTCAATGTTTATTATGAATCACGTGTTGTATTACATTTATAACAAACTTATATATTTATAATGTAAATACATTTAGTTACTTTTGAACCGGTCATAAATTGGTATTCTCTGTTGAAAATAAAATTCTGAAAACAATGTCGCCTTTTCATGTTATTATATATTTAAGTATTGAAAACATTACAAAAAGTGTCAAAACTTTTTCATCGCTGATGATCACTTCTATATCTTGAAAGAGATGTCTTATGTCTTAATACAAAGGACCGTGTTTAACTTTCATGATTTTTTATATATGTCAATATATATATATTCAATTCTGAGAGTTTCCCTTGAAAACACATTAAAAATTATGGTTTAAAGAGGAAAGTAGATACCATGGTGTTTCCCTGCATGTTTGATCAATGGTGGAGGTTAGTATATATAGGGAAACCCGGACAATAAAACAGTTATATTACAGGGACTTTATTTCAAGTCCCTGTGTTTGAGGTCAATGTTTGTCAGTAACCAGTACATACGTGAAATATAACGAACAAATTAAGGACAATAGTGAGAATCAGACGCGCGTGGTTTCCTGTGTGAAACCCATGACGTCACGACAATGAGAGTTTTGTAATAAGCCAAATCTGCATGCCAGAATCACTCCCTATATATAGTTTTATACATGTGTGTAACACGAGTCATCAGCTGTTGTAAATTTCTGTCCAATTTGTCACATCTATGGTAAAGGGTCATTACGGACGTACTAAAGGGCCATAAAGGGTTACGACACAAAGCTCTGGTCAGACTTGTTTACAAAACTTTGTCCTAATGGTCATTTTGTCAGTCTACCAAATGTCAAGACTTACTAGACAATTACCCACATCATAACATGCCACTAAGCACGGGCGACTTTTAGTCAGGCAACGGTCAATCGATGGGTCATTACTACGCTACAGATGTAATGATTGACCACTTGACCAGTACTTATGTTGGCCGGAACACATTGATGGATGGCAGGCCAAAATGCCAGAGGTCTGGTCCGACAGCGTGACATCTCTACACAGTAAGAAACAAATTAGGGGACAGTAATCTCGGGTCAGATGTCAATCACCGCCAGCCAATCACAGCCGAGCTATTTTGTTACGCTATACTTGGGGTTGAAGACTGTCACGCCACTTGCTGTGGTGAGATTAATCATCGGCTAAAATGATAATTTGACGTTATCCGTTCTCTCTTATAAGGTGTTATGAATATCGGTGCTCATTGGTAAAACAGAACCATTTGTTGACTGGGTTTGAGGTCAACATATGTTATGTGAACCACAGGACTAAACTTCGATCATAGACAACAGCTTGGTCCGAGAGTGTTCGATATAACACATGTTGACCGAAAATCCAGTCTGCAAATGTTTTGATATACTTTCTAACGTTGATATCAAAGAAACCGAATCATTATAGATAATTATCTGTCCATAATGGCAGACGTCATTTAAACGTCGGGCCGGAAGCTAACGTGTGGGGGTGAGGGAGAGAGAGGGAAGACCACTATTGCTTAACGGCGTAAATTGTCGAGTAGCGACCGGAAAGTACCGAACACTAATTAGTTGTGACGTAGGCAGTCAACATCGAAATGTTGACCTCTGGAATTTCAGACTTTATGCACTATAGAGAAGTATAGAGAATAAACAGTAAATGTATAACAATAGATCACTTTTGTTGGACAGTTATCCGACCCAAAGGAGATGTCCGACTTTAAACAGACGGACAGGGTGGACAATGTCTCCCATTAAACGTCGACACCTCATACCATCCGTCGATAATCACAAACCCAAGGTATGCGGGATGTCAAAAATAATCTGATAATAAACACGGCAGGACACAATAACAACTAAATGTTTTTCATATTCATGTTACAATGATAGTCTTAACATGAAACATTGCCAAAAATCCTTTCATCTTTGTTTTTGAAAAATGTCGCCTATCCTCATCTCACGTGTTACCATGACTATAAGCACGGACACTAGATTTTCGCTTTATCATGCAGTATTAATGATCTGAAAACAAAGAAAGATTTGTATACCGGTCTGATGAAGCACTGTGTAACGTGGGAGTAGCTGAGAAGTCTCTTACTGGGAACAGAAGACACAACGGCATTAAGTTCAACAAAGCTTACGTTTATATACACCAAAATTATGCAAAGACAAGATATATAATTACAAAAAAAACAGGAATACTACACACACACACAGCTTTCACCCAACTTTCTCACTAGATAAAGTCTTTCTACACGGGCCCCATCCAACGTGCACCGGTCCAAGAGCGTCGACAACAATTGTCCGATGAAAACACGCAACAAAGTTCTTTACACAAAAGTATGAGGACCTTTGCAGGTCTGTCTGCATAGCCAAAACTTCAGGCTCAAAGACCAAACTTGCGTGTTGCAAGTGAGTATCATACCACAATGTAGTGGTCCATCAATGACATAGTGCATCCACTGGCACCGCAGCTGCCCTCTTGGTATGTCACGTCTTCATAAGTTGTGCACGATAACTGGTCCAGTATAATGACACACTGTATATGGGAATGTGTCGCTGAGAAATAAAAACATATTAATGAATGATAAATGATACATACAGGAAATGATAGGGGAGTAGTTATAAGCTGGTGTTGTTGATGGTAAACCACACATATGTCTTCTAACCAGGGCATGACGTAAGTAAATATCATTGCTCGGCAATTTCCGGAAAGGCTCGAGAAACCGAATCACGAGCGTAAATTTTTACTGAACAAACCAGAAAGTTAGACTTTACAGATGTGGATATGGACCATGCCCGTTTGAATTGTAGATGCATATAAATTCGAATATGACAACGAGACAACCGCGAAAAACCGGTATACATGTGATGTGTCAAACTTTAGATTATCCTTAAATGTCAATTTGAGGACGTGTATATATTAATTGTGTTTCTTGTCACGAGGAGAGTAAATGATATGTGTATCTTATCAGCACCTAGGCCATACATACAATCTTATCCAGATCATATTATCAACAAATTAGATACGAAAAAGTCTCCATCTGGTGACATTATCAAATACTTCGTTGACAGCTGCTGTTTTCGGCGATAACATGATCCATTCGTATCTCTCTTTTTTATATATATATCTTTACTTTTACAGCGTTATAGTTAAACTTAAAAGCATTATTTAGTATTCAAAAGAACATGTTAATTAAATATATTTCTAACATTTAGACAAATATAGGAATATCGAATGAAAAACATATATTTAAAAAAAAATATGTATTTTTAACTTAAATTCACTACTTGATGAATGTATCCTTCACAATGGTTTCCGGTCAGATATTTGACAAAAACTTTAATGACGTGTCATACACATTCTATCAATAATACACAGCATACCATAAAAATGACATGTCTTCTTTTACTTACATCTACACAAATCTGCAGGTAAAAAACACATTGCGTGCAGTATGACGCCATATAAATGCCATATAGTTTTCAGTCAGCTAATTCTGATTTCATGTTTTAGTCGTCATTCTGTCAGATTCTTACAGACCGATCAGTCAGAGTAAATATGGTGTCTACTGGACCGTAACGTGTCGTCTCCCATATCGTCATGTTCACCAAGTGTGACGGACCAGTAACTTGCTCCTGGCCACACTGTCACCGAGATCAAAGTTCATTCTGAGAAGAGTGGCCATGTTATTCTGGTTCCGCCCATTGCTCTCATCTTCATAAGATTACCTGAAACTGTTTAATATTATCGGAAAAATATTGAACATCAGTATAAAATTTTCAAGTATATAATTTATGAAATATTTACACGCATTGTCAAATAAACATTAAACTACACTTGAGATTTCAGAGTTTGTAAAACCGACATCTTGACTTCATTTTGTTTGTCAATCTTTGTCAATAGACTCGTTTTTAAATGAGACAATGTACTGTGTTATCTTGTACTTATGATAATGCGTTGTAACACAAGTCCCTATCAAATACTCTACACATTGGTTCAATGTGCTACATCAATTTAGGTATCAAAAAATTGCAATTGCACTGTTCACTTTTAGGGATAAATCTTTGAAGATGGCACAAAAATCAGACACTTGAATAATACCTTTCTATAAAACATTAGGTACAATGATTTATAACAATAATCAAATTACATCACACAGCTGTTTCATCCTTCTAGGATTCGTCACTGATGTTACATCACACAGCTTTTTCATCCTTCTACGCCTTGCAGTGATGCTACATCACACAGCTGTTTCGTCCTTCTAGGACTCGTCAGTGATGCTACATCATACAGCTGTTTCGTCCTTCTAGGACTCGTCAGTGATGCTACATCATACAGCTGTTTTGTCCTTCTAGGACTCGTCAGTGATGCTACATCATACAGCTGTTTTGTCCTTCTAGGACTCGTCAGTGATGCTATATCATACAACTCTATCGCTTTCTAGGACTCGTCATTTAATGCAAAGGACCCAAATTTTAAAACTTAATGAGCTGACTGAAGCAAATACAAAATGATAGAAAAAAAGTAAAAATATGGAATGGGAGGTGCACTAGCCCTGTAATTCAATAAATTTCGTCAGTTTCGTATATATATTCATTTCAAAAGAATGTCGGGAAAAGATGAAAGGATACAGCTATGTATTGTACTCGTTTGTGATTGTTTATGTATAAACAATATATATATCCGGAACATGCATCAGCTAAACTGTGAGAATTGTGATCAAAAGTTCGACTATGTCCTCAGGGTTTACTAAACGTACAAACAAAGACTTGCCCGCCTAACTACCATAACAAGGTCTAGTTACACCACATAATGCATCACAGGCTAAGTCACGTGACCTTTACAAATGAAAACATCCGCCAGCCATGTTGTTTTTTCTTCTGAAAAGCCCCCGGTCATGGAAGTTTGGTTAGCTTTCGGTTGTCTCACACATTTGTTTCTTAACTAAAGTTATGTTAGACGGATAAATGACTTCTTACACATGTGACCTTTACAAAGTATTACAAATATATAAAATAATGACAAGACACAATTATGTACAGATAAATGTTTAGAAAAGTTTATTTTTCTTCAGAAAAAGTTACAATGAAAAGTAATATTTCGATAAACTGCTTGAAGAAGATGATTGGTGTGTTAGTTTAATTTTCATATAAAAGACTATAAAATTATTTCAGCCAAATGGAAGAGATTTGATGTTATGAATAAAAAGTAAATAAGTTAGTTGAGGTGATCTGGTGAATAAATTAGAGGACCTGACGACTTGCTATTAATGCTACTATACTTCTTAAACTCAATAACTGGATCCCCTCTTTAGATAGAAACATTCAACATTTTAATAATTCTTGGGAAAAGTGGTGTTCATATTCCTTATATTTTGTATAGGTGTTCCAATATTTTCCTGGTCGGTGTATCTGTCTGTAGTACATTTTCCTGGTCGGTGTATGTGTCTGTAGGACATTTTCCTGGTCGGTGTATGTGTCTGTAGGACATTTTCCTGGTCGGTGTATGTGTCTGTAGTACATTTTCCTGGTCGGTGTATGTGTCTGTAGTACATTTTCCTGGTCGGTGTATGTGTCTGTAGGACATTTTCCTGGTCGGTGTATGTGTCTGTAGTACATTTTCCTGGTCGGTGTATGTGTCTGTAGGACATTTTCCTGGTCGGTGTATGTGTCTGTAGTACATTTTCCTGGTCGGTGTATGTGTCTGTAGGACATTTTCCTGGTCGGTGTATGTGTCTGTAGGACATTTTCCTGGTCGGTGTATGTGTCTGTAGTACATTTTCCTGGTCGGTGTATGTGTCTGTAGTACATTTTCCTGATCGGTGTATGTGTCTGTAGGATATTTTCCTGGTCGGTGTATCTGTCTGTAGGACATTTTCCTGGTCGGTGTATGTGTCTGTAGTACATTTTCCTGGTCGGTGTATGTGTCTGTAGTACATTTTCCTGGTCGGTGTATGTGTCTGTAGGACATTTTCCTGGTCGGTGTATGTGTCTGTAGGATATTTTCCTGGTCGGTGTATGTGTCTGTAGGACATTTTCCTGGTCGGTGTATGTGTCTGTAGGACATTTTCCTGGTCGGTGTATCTGTCTGTAGGATATTTTCCTGGTCGGTGTATGTGTCTGTAGTACATTTTCCTGGTCGGTGTATGTGTCTGTAGGACATTTTCCTGGTCGGTGTATCTGTCTGTAGGACATTTTCCTGGTCGGTGTATCTGTCTGTAGGATATTTTCCTGGTCGGTGTATGTGTCTGTAGGACATTTTCCTGGTCGGTGTATGTGTCTGTAGGACATTTTCCTGGTCGGTGTATGTGTCTGTAGGACATTTTCCTGGTCGGTGTATCTGTCTGTAGGACATTTTCCTGGTCAGTGTATATGTCTGTAGGACATTTTCCTGGTCGGTGTATGTGTCTGTAGTACATTTTCCTGCTCGGTGTATGTGTCTGTAGGACATTTTCCTGGTCGGTGTATGTGTCTGTAGGACATTTTCCTGGTCGGTGTATGTGTCTGTAGGACATTTTCCTGGTCGGTGTATGTGTCTGTAGGACATTTTCCTGGTCGGTGTATGTGTCTGTAGGACATTTTCCTGGTCGGTGTATGTGTCTGTAGGACATTTTCCTGGTCGGTGTATGTGTCTGTAGGACATTTTCCTGGTCGGTGTATGTGTCTGTAGGACATTTTCCTGGTCGGTGTATGTGTCTGTAGGATATTTTCCTGGTCGGTGTATGTGTCTGTAGTACATTTTCCTGGTCGGTGTATCTGTCTGTAGTACATTTTCCTGGTCGGTGTATGTGTCTGTAGGACATTTTCCTGGTCGGTGTATGTGTCTGTAGTACATTTTCCTGGTCGGTGTTTGTGTCTGTAGGACATTTTCCTGGTCGGTGTATGTGTCTGTAGGACATTTTCCTGGTCGGTGTATCTGTCTGTAGGACATTTTCCTGGTCAGTGTATATGTCTGTAGGACATTTTCCTGGTCGGTGTATGTGTCTGTAGGGTGTATGTGTCTGCATTTTCCTGGTCGGTGTATGTGTCTGTAGGACATTTTCCTGGTCGGTGTATGTGTCTGTAGGACATTTTCCTGGTCGGTGTATGTGTCTGTAGGACATTTTCCTGGTCGGTGTATGTGTCTGTAGTACATTTTCCTGGTCGGTGTATCTGTCTGTAGGACATTTTCCTGGTCGGTGTATGTGTCTGTAGGACATTTTCCTGGTCGGTGTATGTGTCTGTAGGACATTTTCCTGGTCGGTGTATTTGTCTGTAGGACATTTTCCTGGTAGTGTCTGTAGGACATTTTCCTGGTCGGTGTATGTGTCTGTAGGACATTTTCCTGGTCGGTGTATGTGTCTGTAGGACATTTTCCTGGTCGGTGTATGTGTCTGTAGGACATTTTCCTGGTCGGTGTTTGTGTCTGTAGGACATTTTCCTGGTCGGTGTATGTGTCTGTAGGACATTTTCCTGGTCGGTGTATGTGTCTGTAGGACATTTTCCTGGTCGGTGTATTTGTCTGTAGGACAGAAGTTGACAATGAAGTATGAACACGAAAGGTCAATGTCTACACGGCAGCCTCTGTTACTCATTCTGTGTTATCACGAGATCACATGTCTGCCACAATTTACTCATTAACTTTACTTACTTTCCAGAGCTGACATGTTTGTATAAGAGAACTCTCCATGTAGTATTACACTGCGGAATTTATCAAGGGACCTGTTAGCGAACTAGTGTTTCATACTGACATTATGATTGCCAGATAATTCTGGTCATTTGACATCTCGCCCAGAATCATTCAAAATTAATGATAGCAAACAGTGAAAATTGTTTCCAGGGTCACTACGAGGACAATTTTAAACATAATTTGACAAATCTGTTCCCGAATCCAATTACTTTGTAATGTATTTGACGAATTACGTGATTCAACTTTGGAATCGGAATTAAAATATACAATAACATTATTTAAAACTTCTTATTTGCACAATGTTTGCATTGAAGGTTGTACAATATGAATCAGAAGACTTTAAAAAGTAAATAGGCGTTACTATAAGGCAACATACATATCTGAATTGCTTTACAGACCTAATGAGTCAAATAAATATTGTATGATTCATTTCAACCGAAGTTGGAAAAATGTATAGTATTCATTCTATGACAGAGCTAAATAAAATCTATTAAATGTAATATTTATTTGTTTATTATATCTATCAATTAATGTGTTTGTTTATTCGTCTCCGATTCATCTATATTGTGTGTATGTTATTAGGGATATTAAAAAGTTTCGGCCAATTAACTAAAATCCATCCTGTTTGACTTTTCCTGTTTACAATAAACCCCATTAACCTACCAAGTAAAATATATGTGTTTAGGTTTCCCTACCTAGACGCCTTTGTAGACGTAGAACGATACGCATGTGCAGAAAACGTGTGCTGGTTGCACCTCTCTGCATGGTCACCTGTATGGCGAACGTCCAGCAGTGTGACAATAACACCTACGTCAGTCTACTCCGCGTCAACCACTTGTGTAATATACATTCACTACAACTTCAAGTAATCTTGGTGACTTTATTTGACGATCTAAGTTTCAAACGAAGGGGAGATAAATTAGTACACTAAACAGCAGCGTGATCCTCTACAAACGGGGCTAGTAACCAGTGTGAAAATGTTTAACAATTATTTCCCTAGCCAGATCGTCATTAAACATGTTAAAAGGGTTTAACAATATGTTGCGGCTGAAGTTTTGCTCTTCTAAATTGATAATGCTTTTCTTTATAACACCAGCTGGTTATTGCTACAGATGCCTTTCTGAGTCGATCCCTATTATAATTTTACCATTTCTTTATATCTACATTTCTGCTTTCCCAACCTATGGTGTTTCCAGGTCTCAGTTGATTTGGTTTGTTTCCATAGTTTCGAGAGATGCTGGTTGACGAAGATTAAGGGGAAGATTTTTGGTCATCTTAATGACTCCATTGGGGGAATATTCTTTTATCTTTTTTAACATGAAGCTGGTCTGGTAGTTTCGTTCTTGTATACCGTGTTCTCGTTTAGGAACGTTGCATTACGTACTTGAATTAATCAATATTTACATGGCGGATGCCGCCGAAGAAGCAAAAGCTTACTCTTACTGAACACCTGGTCTTATTATCCTTGTACCTTTCAAGGATTCTTTATACAGCTTATTAATTTGATGATATGTTGCCATAATTTCATCAAATTTAAGTTTAAGTTGACATGTAGGTATTTTTTCTGTTTTTGTTACCGTGATCTGTTCACCTTTTTAGTTGTTGTTGTTTAAAATAGCGTGCTAGAGGTGGTGATTAGCTTTAAATTGTCTATCATATTTCTGTATATCAGCTGTGACTCACGAGCAGCAAGTTGTCCCCCTCAATGTTAAGGATACAGTTCCCTTCAGACAAAAGTCATATCATTCTAAAATAACAAACCAACCCTACATAAATACACGGAAATGACAACACGAGTCCTCCTTCATATCTTGAAACTCTCCTTGAGTGACAAGTACAATGTAAAACACCAGTGTAATTAAGAAAGATGGTATATTATTATGTCAAAAGACAAGGATGAATATCAAGTACAATTTATTAAGATTTTCCTATATCGGCGACAGAGATATTTTATATCTTTTATTGACCAATTACAGGGGCATGTTTCCGCAGTCGGATTACAAGTCGTGGCGGAATATCATTGGTCATCCTAAATTATCAATATTCGTCAGTTAAGTGAATTGAAGTTACATAAATGAAAGAGCATGTTCGTACCTGCATGATATCTCACAAGGACGCATTTTACCTTTCAAGGATTCATAAAACCGTCAAGATAAGAGCGACCCCTTGTCCTGGTTAGGACTTATAAACTTGTTATCTCACAACGGAATTCATGACGTCACTTCAGACAAATTAGCCAATCACACAGCCCTGCAATAATAATATTGCATTGCCAAATCTTTAATATTGAACTTACATTGAGATAGATTGTACCCTATGACCTGCATCAAAGAAAAATATTTGCATGTGAATGTCAAATATCTGAAAGAAAGTGAAGACAATTTTAAAAAAATAAATGAAATAAACTTTCTTATACACGAACATTTGAAAACTATATGTAAAGTACATAATTCCTATGTGAAATGTAAGTACATATATGTCATAGATAAGTCAGGTTTTCCTTGTAGACTACGTTCATGTACAATGACCTGAGGCCATTTAAGAATATATGGAAACGCAACAACACCATATAAACTCGTGTCTGTACGGAAATACAACAGCACCATATAAACTCGTGTCTGTATGTAAATACAACAGCACCATATAAACTCGTGTGTATATGGAAATACAACAGCACCATATAAACTCGTGTGTATATGGAAATACAACAGCACCATATAAAGTAGTGTTTATATGGAAATACAACAGCACCATATAAACTCGTGTGTATATGGAAATACAACAGCACCATATAAACTCGTGTCTGTATGTAAATACAACAGCACCATATAAACTCGTGTGTATATGGAAATACAACAGCACCATATAAACTCGTGTCTGTATATATAAAGTAGTGTTTATATGGACATACAGCACCATATAAACTCGTGTCTATATAGGAATACAACAGCACCATATAAACTCGTGTCTATATGGAAATGCAACAGCACCATATAAACTCGTGTGTATATGGAAATACAACAGCACCATATAAACTCGTGTGTATATGGAAATACAACAGCACCATATAAACTCGTGTTTATATGGAAATACAACAGCACCATATAAACTAGTATCTATATTTAAATACAACAGCACACATGTCCTCAGAGTTACGGCCCAGAATGTCTTTGTGAAACTCATGTCCCCACAGTTACGAGCCCAGAATATCTTTGTGAAACTTAAGTCCCCACAGTTACGAGCCCAGAATTTCTTTGTGTCCCCATAGTTACGAGCCCAGAATTTCTTTGTGTCCCCATAGTTACGAGCCCAGAATTTCTTTGTGGAACTCATGTCCCCACATTTACAGCCCCAGAATATCTTTGTGAAACTCATGTCCTGACAGTTACAGCCCCAGAATGTCTTTGTTGAACTCATGTCCCCACAGTTACGAGCCCAGAATGTCTTTGTTGAACTCATGTCCCCACAGTTACGAGCCCAGAATATCTTTGTGAAACTCATGTCCCCACAGTTACAGCCCCAGAATATCTGTGTGAAACTCATGTCCCCACAGTTACAGCCCCAGAATATCTTTGTGAAACTCATGTCCCCACAGTTACAGCCCCAGAATATCTGTGTGAAACTCATGTCCCCACAGTTACAGCCCCAGAATGTCTTTGTGAAACTCATGTCCCCATAGTTACAGCCCCAGAATATCTTTGTGAAACTCATGTCCCCACAGTTACAGCCCCAGAATATCTGTGTGAAACTCCTGTCCCCACAGTTACAGCCCCAGAATGTCTTTGTGAAACTCGTGTCCCCACAGTTACAGCCCCAGAATATCTGTGTGAAACTCGTGTCCCCACAGTTACGAGCCCAGAATATCTTTGTGAAACTCATGTCCCCACAGTTACAGCCCCAGAATATCTGTGTGAAACTCATGTCCCCACAGTTACAGCCCCAGAATATCTTTGTGAAACTCGTGTCCCCACAGTTACAGCCCCAGGATGTCTTTGTGGAACTCATGTCCCCACAGTTACGAGCCCAGAATATCTTTGTGAAACTCATGTCCCCACAGTTACAGCCCCAGGATGTCTTTGTGGAACTCATGTCCCCACAAGTGAAACCAGACACAGAGAATGTTGCCTGTTTCAGTTTAGATGCGGTGCAGTTATGTACATTATATATCTATGAGACATGAATTTCCAAGATTCATAAACGATTCGTCTAGACACACATCTGTTTACAAAATTCGTACTATGTTAATTAATGATTTAAGATTAAAACAAAAAACTGATTTAGTCATTTCTATATAGTGATAGATGATGTCTGGAATTTGTGATATAATTCATTACGTCAGAAGTTATATTTAAAATATCAGATCATAAATTAGCATATTTAATTATCAAGCCTGACGCGATCACAGACTCATTAATCATGTTTTCGTTAGTGACAGGATCAGCCCTAACGTTCTGAAGACATGAGCGTTATGTAAGACATGAACTGACCTTATAATTATAAATGAGTCGGCCAGTTATCATACGATCATAAATAAGTTCGTTTCTTATGAGATTTGATAAAACCGGTCTGATGTTTCGCTTTATAATTATTTTCTCGAGACTTGCCTGTTCTCAAAATGGTTATTCTTATTTACGGTAAATATAGAGCTTATTATGCCATTTGAATCGACATTTACTGATATCGACCAGAAATGAGGACGTCGGTTTTCACAACTCCATTTCAATCCAGTGGACGATCCATTACACAGATTGTGATAAAAAGTCCGATGTGTTTTAGTGAGGACTTTTTATGTGTAATGGTGTGATGGATGGTTTAAAACAAGGCTGTGTTGATTTTGTCGAAATCGAATCACGTGTGATTGTGAATTTCGTTTGTCTTGAGGCTTCAATTTACTTTCAATTACTGTACTTGTAGTAACGTGTTTCGTGTTTAATTTCTCATACTTCTCATTTCTCAAACAGGCAGAAGAAAAACTAGGCTGAGAGAAAGACTTTAGGCTACCTTGGTTAGATATAACATTTTTTGGCGGAAAAAAGAGAACGGAACGAGGTTAAATAAGATAAATGAATAAATATTAAAAACATGTATGATTATTAATGAAATACAAATTAATTGGGTAGGAAAATTGTACACACGGATTAACAAGACGAATTAACAAAGATGAAAGATCCAAGCAGTTGGTATTTTCGATATCATGGTAGACAAATTATCTGACGATCATGGCACAGACTACCAATAAACGTTTATGATAAAGGTGTTGATAGATCAGACGGAACAATGGAAGAGATGTTCGTTTCCCAGGCACTAGCGTCGCTTACGTAATCACGTTGACTGGGGGGTCATGTAACATTACATAAGATAGAATGTCGGACCGGCTGTTCTTTTGCCCTCCCTCTAGACGTGTCAATCAGTCTGGATATTCGCGCCAAATACTCTGACATTGACGGAGCAGATATGCACTGAACATGCTCACAAGCACAATTTAAGTGTGTCTTGTGATGCCAAGGTGTCGTATCTCACTGTACCATCTCTTTGTTACAGAGACGTACTCCTACACAACTGTCTTACAAACAGCTAGCGTACGATTCAAAGGTACATAAAAATAGGGAAACATTCTCAATTTGTATGAATTTTTTTATAAGTTTAGCACAGAGAAACAATGATTTATTTGATTTCAACTTATCATGTCCCTAGGGTAGTTGTTTATCCCGTGGGTGGATGTTTGTCCCGTGGGTAGTTGTTTATCCCGTGGGTAGGTGTTTGTCCCTTGGGTAGTTGTTTATCCCGTGGGTAGGTGTTTGTCCCGTGGGTAGTTGTTTATCCCCTGGGTAGATGTTTGTCCCGTGGGTAGATGTTTATCCCGTGGGTAGTTGTTTATCCCGTGGGTAGATGTTTATCCCGTGGGTAGATGTTTGTCCCGTGGGTAGTTGTTTATCCCGTGGGTAGATGTTTGTCCCGTGGGTAGTTGTTTGTCCCGTGGGTAGGTGTTTGCCCCGTGGGTAGTTGTTTATCCCGTGGGTAGGTGTTTGCCCCATGGGTAGTTGTTTATCCCGTGGGTAGTTGTGTTTGTTTATCCCGTGGGTAGGTGTTTGCCCCATGGGTAGTTGTTTATCCCGTGGGTAGGTGTTTGTCCCGTGGGTAGTTGTTTATCCCGTGGGTAGATGTTTGTCCCGTGGGTAGTTGTTTGTCCCGTGGGTAGGTGTTTGCCCCGTGGGTAGTTGTTTATCCCGTGGGTAGGTGTTTGCCCCATGGGTAGTTGTTTATCCCGTGGGTAGGTGTTTGTCCCGTGGGTAGTTGTTTATCCCGTGGGTAGTTGTTTATCCCGTGGGTAGATGTTTGTCCCGTTGGATAGTTTTTTATCCCGTAGGAGGGTGTTTTCCTTATCATTGTTGCATTTTCGACGAGGAACTATCGTATTTTGTTTTGGTTACTTATAACACAATTATAAACACAAGTTACTCCACCATTCCCCTAAATCTGTCTGGTCGATGGGTAATATTTTTTTTATCGACATAATCGCACGGCAGAAAATTCTTGTGTGTCAATCTTATACTAAAGACAAAATCTGACAACTTTTAGTTGGTAATATTAGACCCACAAAGAATACATTATTTGGTTTTAATCTAGACACCTGTTGTATGTCTGATACTTTGAAATTTCTAAACTCAAACAAAAACACCGACACATTATATAACTCTGAACATGCCCCGATCGTTTTCGGATTTCGCTTGACTAATCAATGATAATGATAACGGGTTAAACCAACTCCCGAAGGGCTCAGTTTGTAATGAAAATACACACTGTAGGGATCTGGCTGGTTCCTTACACTATATCAGTCATCGGCGTTATTAAACAGGCTCAATTATTTCCCTTTGGCACCAAATGAAATCATCTGGAAAACGGACTGATAAAATCTGCTTCCTACAGGCACTCCGGACGTGACGTAATAAGAAATTAATCACGTGGTGTTGAAAGGTCAAAGGTGTGTCGTGGAATACATGGTTATATACTATAACATAACGGTAATTCAATATAAATATATTGTGTAAGAAATAGATCCAGTTCATTAACCTGAAATTTCACCCCTCAAGGACTGTTTGATGTAATCTTTTTGTTCTCTCCTTCAAACACGATGTAGTAACTGTTCCATTGTCACAAGATTCCATACATTATACATATTTCGAAAAGAGACATGCACGTATCGATAGACGTATGAATGGACAAGAAGGGGGGGGTGTCGGGAGGGGTGTGTGTGTCGGGGTTTCTGCATTTGGAGAGGGCTGTGCTGGGTTGGTGATGTGGACGAGGGCAATACGTCTGTCTGTAGCGTGTAATTGAAATGATATGATTTTTCATGACCCTTTAAAAGCACAACTGTCGTGTAACCCCTTGAGTTGAACAAAAGTTATCGTGCCTTTATTTGAGTAGTTCTACTTAACAACTGAAAACATCCAAGGAGACAATAATTCTGTAAATATTTTCCATGCAGGTTTGTTTATATCTTCAGAGATTTAACGCCATCTTGACATTTTACTTTTTTATCGAACAATCTTCATGTCATTGACAGAAAATAATTGTGTAACAAATCGACATTATTAGTTTTGCCCTAGTGACCAGATGTTACTTATAGTTCACGCTTTGGCTCTGTACATCAGTAAATGTGTCACACCTATCACTTTGCCGTCCCCTCGGGGCTATGACGTCACAAAACCACATAGGTCACTTGGTGTTTGCGTGGCCGGAGGAATGGATCGCAGATGGTCAGTGTAATGGGTCTAAAAATAGGGAACAGGAATTACGAAGTCCGAGCGATAGTTCCGGATGACCGGTGTTTGACCGTTACGATACGCCGTATTTAGAATATTCATCACATGCTAGAAAGTACCGATTGAAGTTCCGCAGACCAATGATTTTGGGGCCAAAATGGGGGAAAACGACGAATTTTTGTCGGTTGTTCAAGTACAGGTAATCTAGCGTTCAATTGTAATCACCGATTTTTAATTAAATTAAAAATCATTATTTTATGGACTCCATCACACAGTGGAACCGGTTTCTCATTAATTAAATGTGTGGTGATTGGATTGTAGAATTAACTTCTCCGCAAAAACAACAAAAACATATAGGTATAGATGGATAGAGAACGTGGTATATCAATTTGCAATGAACATGTGGAACTATATACAGAATAGCTTCATAGTTGAACTCTTATAACATGGAATGATAAATAGCAATGTGTCCGCTAGTAGAAAGTTCCGCCTACTTGATACATAATTAAACAATATATCGAGTTGAGTATCGATGTTGCTTGCCAGAAGAGATTTTGTTTCTGTCTTGTATGTTTTTGGGTGTTACCGAAAAGGATACCCTTGTAGCCATCTGAAATAAAAGATTCTGTCGTATACCAAACTATTAGATTTCTCATGATAATTTCTACAGGTGATTGGTTTGTACTTAATATTTTTGCCAGGGCGGTTTGAAGAATATGTTTACGGGTGTTGGTGCCAGAAATGCAATTCAATAATTAAATGACTGAGCGCACACTATACAGCATTTCTATAACGACCCGAAATGGAAAACAATTCTTTGTCAATAGCTATTCAGAGATTTAAAATGAAAAAAAAGAAAAGGAAACAGAAAAAAGCTGTAGGACGAGAAAAAGTAACTCTGAATTCGGAGACAGAACAACAGTCTATGACGGGCCTCGGTATAGTTTCTGCATGGTTATTATATTGGTTCGTTTGTTTCGTTTATTTTCATTTTTTTTTGTTCTTGTGAGCGATCGATTTTCGTTCGAATAATGTTGTATAGTGATTCAATTGTTAAAAAAGTGACAGCCAAAATTGAGTAAAAAAAAAAAAAAAAATTCGACATAACTTAAGACATATTTAAGTCAATGACCATAGAAAGAGGTATATCGTAGTAAGGACTTAGAGAATTCCTGGATATTTGTGATCCTCATAAAAATGTGGAGGAGAAGGAAGTCCGGGTCTCAATCCCTGCTTTCCCCTCTTAGTCTGCCCAATCTACAAATCGAGTTATTACAAAATCTCAAATCTTCAGAATTTTTATCGTACACGAATTTTTTGAGAAGTTTACCAGAAGAAGATCTGACGCTATTCACGGTATATTCGTTAGAAAATACACACTTAAGGTTCAGCATACATATAATGAAACGTTTACCAAAAAGTGTTATTTTGAACGATATATCCCTGGTCTATTTTTTAATGGACGAAGCTATTTCAGATCTTATTTCAGGTTTTCAACAATAAAACCAAAATACCCAATAAAAAAGGCAGCTATATATCAATCACGGCTAAAGTGTGAAAAGCAGATAAACTCTCCACATAGAATTCGTTTGATATATAAGGATCTGATGTTAACAAATACATTTATGGTTAATGCTGGTAATTTATACGTTCCAGTCTCAATACATCCTATTAAATGTATTGCAGCTGTGAAGTAATAGATACAATTGTAGATAATTTGACATGTAGAAATACTGGTAACTTTAGCCGGTAATACATGGATCATTGTTAAATTTCATTACAGTTTTGTCCACATAACCCGGACGATTTATGTCTGCATGTATGCTGCAAATCTTGATATTTAATAGTAGAATTTGGATGCCGTCGTAACTACATAATTCTAAACTGAATTTGTTCCACGAGGTTATTTCCATCCGACATCAATTCCAGGTAGCTGACATGACGAGTGACGAGACAACACTTCAAAATATTATGAATTTATCTTCACTGATATTTTATTACCTACCTTATGAACTTTGAATATCAATCTTAAATTACTTATCTAACTTAAAAGATTTGAATACCCGTCTAAAATGTTGAATAGCTATTTAAATATGATTTAAATGTTAGTGAAACTAACTCCCAACATCTACCCAATATATCTAAATATTGATCGGATGACACTTAAGATGTGTTCGAGGACAATGATTTATAAATATATCTCCAATTAATATTGTCACGTGATGGTTAAATTATCGATGGTATTGATAAACTTTTCTTGTACTTTAAAGGATATCGTTGTGAGTGGTAAAAAATTGATTAATGTTGTTTACTGGTGGTCATCATGGTTACATTGACATCAAAGCAAACATAAACTGAAGTGAGGTAAGGGTTGGAAAAGGAAAAGATTTGAGTAACATTACATCTGCTCATTTCATTAACTATTTACATTTTTATTTCATCATCAAACTTTCGTGAAGTGACTGCAATTCATTTCAAGAAGAAAAAAATGACGAAAACTTATTCCTAACCGATTGAATTGAATAGTAAAGCAGGTGCGTGACTCTAGGGTATCAAACAGTAGGTAACAACGATTGGACGGAAGTACCAGGAGAACAGGTCGTGCTGTATGTTATACAGTCTATAACGGAAAAGTATGTTTATCTAATGGAGAAACAAGCAAAACAGAAAATGGTGGTCTTATCTGAGAAATATAAAACATTGTACCAACTTTGGCAAATGGAATAATTTAGGGAAGATGTCACTTTAATGTGTTTTTCAATCATATTAGACAAAGAAGTATAAAGTTATTGTTTAATATACGGATCTGTGTTTGCGTTTGGTACAAATTATCAACTTCCAAGAAAATATTGAATTGACAACATAATGCAGGTTCAAACTCAATACCGATTTACGGAAGGCGTAAATTATTAAGAAAGTACAAAGGAGAATGATGTCAGGGGTTCAGGAAGAGTAAGCGTCTTCTAGATTTTGATTTTACTTTTGATCACTTTTGATTTTCCTTAGTTGTCTCATTAGCTTAAAAAATTAGACCCCTATCATCACTTATTAGTCCAAGAAGGACGAAACAGATGTATGATGCAGTATGACACTGTTCTCACTCTAAATTATGAAAAGTGTTTTCACTTGTGTGCCTTTTATACAATATCTGCGTCATCAACGACACCCGCCATGTAACTCTTTCTCAATGAAAACAATAACGACAGTGTCAAGTTCTCAAATGAGAACAAGGTTAACAGGAACAAAACAACCAGGCAGAAACCATTGCGGGAGTATTTCTAGGATTCGGGTTTCTATGGACATAGAAATGTTGTAACGACTTTACAAAATTTGTGCAAAGAAACAAACGGAGGCTAATGCAGAACACAACATAGAATGAAAATGGCCAAAAACTGACTCCGGGAAACAATTCGTTTAAAAGCCATACAAAATACGTTGATGTAAATCTGTTTGTGTGTGGACCGAGTGTTCGCCACGTACGGTCCTGTAGACGAGTAAATGTTTATAGATACTCCATGACCTATAACATCGCCCATAAACTAGGTAATACGACATCGAGACTAATATAAGAATCCCTTAGTCAATATTTGACACATTAAACAAACAAATATTGTCCCCTCCTGTGTCATCAATTTCATAAGTGAAGTCATTTCGAAACTAAATACCTAATTTATCAACATTTCAAAGAATAGAATGTCAGGAGAAATGTTTTCCGTTTTTTCTGATAATGGAAGTAATTATTCACAAAATAACATCATATGATCTGTAATGATCAAAAAGCCAAATAAATAAACGAATAAAACAGTTCACACTCTGCACTTTGTCTCAATTTTAAACCATAAAAAAGTTTAAGAACCATATGATATTTGCTTATGAAACATTTTTTAACATGAGCAGGAACTGATTATGACAATGAAAATGTCATCCAGCATAGAATGAATGTTCGTCACCAGTAAAATCAATGATATTCTGTTACATATACAATCAAGATGTTTAGGATTTTAATGAGTGTTGTTATATGAACCGTTTATCAAAAATTAATTCAAAACATGAATAATACATGTTCTATTGCAGATAATTCACCAATATAATTGGGTTATCATTTTCGCAATTTTCGAAGATGAAAAAAAATCGATGGAAATCAAAATTGATAAGGATAACCAGAAACCTGTTTTACGACTTCCGTTCAAAACAACAAATAAAATATAGACATTTCAACAGAATCTTAATTAAAACTAAAATTCTATGAAACTAGGACAACATATGAACAAAAAAAAAAAGATTTACACAGAGACTCAGAAAAAGTACAAGGAGGAAAATATCAAGGGTTCCGAAAGGGTTAGTGTCTACTGCCTCATCTATAGCACTAGACATGTAAACGTTGTTGTGTTAGTTAAGCATAATGTCATATTCTCGAATTGGAATAAGGTTGACACCAACAAAACAACCAGGTTTACCTGAATCTTTTTTCTACATGGCTATGACAAAATTGTCAAAGTGTGAATCAGCGAAAGATTTACCTTAGCACTGTATGATATATTGAACCAATATTTTTTATCATTTTGGGGACAAATTACTTATCAGAAAATGAAGTGTCCTTTATTCGGATAGGTTTAAAAGTACTTCAAATGATTTGCTGTTAAACTAGAAAAATAAAACATGTGCGAGCTTTTAAAATGATGGTTCTGATTAACACGTAAATATTTACCCTATAATATCTCAGGTAAGAGCACGTACACATCTAATGAATAATTTGTGAGGACAATTTTCTTCAAGTTTATTCTTCAGATTATCTGTAAGTGAAAGTTCAATGGATAATCATCTGTCTCTGTCAAACATGCTAATTTAAAGATTTATTCATTAAAACTGAATAATGAGGTACTTGACCAATTTAGACCTATGTCATTATTACGTAATGTGTTTAGACTTTTGAACACTTGACAGTTTGGATTTTATACACAAGATTTCTCTACAAAAATATTTCTAGTGCTGTGGCAGGATTTAAGGGAACTTCAAAAGTGTACGTGTGTTCATGGAACGTACTACAGCTGAATCTATGTAAAACAATTGTTATTTCTGAATACAACTTGTATTGAAAATCATATATTTATTTGGATTTTATATTTCATTTCAAATTTACATCTTTTATTTTCAGTTCTGGTAACCCGAAATTGAAATAAAAAATCATCCTCTTCCCTTCCAAAATACTTGGTCTTATTCCATTTCTTTTTCAGTGATCTCTATACAGCATTTTTGTTCATATTTTGAGATTTGATTGGATTAAAATTCCGTTGTCTTGTTGGTATATCCCTTGTTGTTAGATATATCTTATCCTTTTTAGGGGAAAGCTGTTCTCTACAGGATAGACTAGACAGAAGACCTGATGGTACCATTTTGAATACTGCAATACCTTGTCCTGATGACGTCATCATTATGGGGGTACGCACTAATTGTTTCATCAGAAATGAACTTTGACACCTGAATAAATAAAGATGATATTTCGTTATTTAGGTCTAGGTCTACTTTAATTAAGTCTAAATTTCTTAAGGGAGTTTTTCATTGTGTGTATAATCGTCTATTATCGAGACATCTTTCAACATTTTAAAATAAAAATATTGACAAGGATGTGAAGAGTGTACTCCATCTATGTATGACTATCTCTAACACGTGTTTTATAAAACAAATCATAAAGCGAAGATTTTTAGATTCGGCATCATTCGTAAAGAGACAAAAAAAAATTGTGCTAATTCATGATGTGATGTTATGCTTCTAAGCGGACAGAATATACTTAACATCTACTATACATATATTACATATATTGATTTTATACTCAGACGGAAGTTAATTTCTTAATTGTCCTCATTATGATATATCATAACGAGTATTTCAGCCTATTGTTATTTCTAGAGGTTAGCGTGACCTATATTTAAACCCAAACTATGTAATCCTACATGTATTTCGTCAGAACACGTTTCTTTACTTACTTTGTACATACCCGCCACACCTGTATACACAGGTAAAATGCAATCTATCACAACCTTACACAACCATGTCTTATCCTAATCCTTGCCAATCCTATGGAAAATTCTTTCAATAAAAATATCGATATTTTCCTGAACTCAAGGAACAAAACAAGACCTGTTGATTCCATCAATATTTGGATTACATATTTATCTGCCTAGATAATAAGTCACTCTAGATCAGTAGACTATTATGCGAACGATTGTCTGGAAATGCTGTCATAACGTTTTCTGTGAATATTTAGAAGGTAATTGGTATGATGCCATACAATGTTTAACTGTTGTTAGCATTAAAAGACTTTGGCAGAGATAGTCCAAAGTGTTTAGATGACCTTTAATGCTTAAACAACACGGTACATTTTTGGAAAGGGATGAAAAAGTGCCATGCCCGCAGACCAGTAAATCTTTGAAGTTCAATTAGGTGCTATTTGGCGTTATACCTGATGATATAAACGTGTTTTAACAGTCATGGCAATGGCCTTTGAAGTGGTTCCCAAATTCTACAACAACGTCCTTTACAGCTAATGGTTAGTAGATGTTGAAGTTGTGCTATCATAGTAATTCTTTTGGTTAGATACATGACTGAGTAATACTAATATCAATATACTAATGACCAATTAAAGGTTCTTTATAAAGAAACAATAAAACCTTTGTTTTCGGAATGAAACAATGTCCCTTATTCAAATGCACTATATATGTTTTATTTGGTGTTACGTTAGGGAAATCAATAGATTGCGGAAATTAATTTTACATCATTTACAACGTTCGTTTGATGTCCGTGCTTTGTTTTTCTTTGTTAATGAATTTTTGTTCGATAAATAAAATCTTTGGGGTATTATGAAAAACATTGCTCTGAAAGTATACATTTTTCATGAATGTCATGAGGAGGACTACAAATTTTTGTAAAAGCAGTTTTTCAATGTATTTACTTTCAGCGATTTATTCCCTTATCGAAACTTGTAAAAAATATAGATTTTACAGTAAATTATGAAACGTAATTTGCATTGTCATGTACACATACCAGCATGATCCACACGTACGGAAAACAGGCAGATTGTGACGTGTGTTGAAGGGTTTGTAAACAAAGGTATTAAGGTGTTTTAAACTTCAAACACATTGAAGTAGAAAGATATGAAGTTTCCAAACATACATGAGTTTAAACAACGACGTGATTGTACCTGTCCCATTTTAGGGAATTCTTCTTTTGATGAACTGGCTATGATAGATATGTATGAAGTGATATTTGACCCCTGTTAATCCTTTGACCTAGAACAGAAATATTCAATAACTAGAACGAATAAATTCGATAAGAAGAATGTCGGTAAATCGTTATTATCAAAAATAAAAAATACAAATGAGAATGTAATATATTTATTATTGAAGTTGTTACAACTAAAACCGAGTTAAAGTTAATGTGCCCTCCTACTATGATGTTACACATTTAATTAAGGGTGTAGGACATATGTTGAATAATTTCAGATGAGGAATGTTTTATATGAATGTGAACTGCCATCATGGCATATTGATGGTTGATTATTCTGTAATGTGCAGACTGATTGTGATGTGCTGTTTGTGTATCAATAACATCATAATAATGTTTACATATTTACAAACATATGTCCGTAGTCATAAAACAATGTGTTTCACATCATAATGTGTGAAGGCAATGAATGGACATCAGGACAAAATCAAGATCGTATCAATTTATTTTTATACCTGTTTGGTTAGGATTTTGACATGGCGAAAGAGTTTTAAACAATTACAATCATGACTAATCGATGTGAATGGCTAATATTGTATGATAAAGTTATAGCAAAATAATCCAAAAGACCAGAGGATGGACAAATGGAGTGGGAGGTGGGGGGGGATCGGATGAGACATAGAGTAAGTAGTTCTGCTGAATCATAAGATCAAACTTTGGGAAGAACGGATGGTCGAATTTAATATTGCTTACGTAAAGAGGATACGACCACGCTCAAAGGCCTGTAAGGTTTTAGGTTTGTGGAGAGAGTCTGGGGTAGGCATGGATGTTACAAAGTTGACAGAGCATCATTCCTCATAAATCAATGTGACGAACTCAGCTTTTATAACTTGGCTGATTTACCGTTTTTTGTTACTTCTATTAATTAATCAATGCCGAATATTTGCGATACATCAATTAAAACAATAATTCAAGAATAAAAATACAACAATTTGATTTTATATTTTGAACAAATCTAAATGTTGGATTGAGCGTCACCATGATCATATAGAGGAGAGGGACGTCTACTGCTTGAGGATTACATGTAGATATATGTCGGTAGTCCTCAAATTAGTTTTTCATCCGCAAAAACAATATTATACCGGTTTGTTTACTGTTAAACGCCCTAACACATCCTCTCTTGGACAACAATTTCGAAGACAACATTATACCGGTTTGTTTACTGTTAAACTCCCTAACATGTCCTCCCTTGGTAAATTTTCTCGTCACTTTAATATTACCTGGTCTCTTGGACAACACTATCGGAGACAACCTCATACCGGTTCGTTTTTAGATAAACTCTCTAACGTATCCTCCCCATACTTTCCCTTTATTTAAATAATTTGTTCTCTACGACATCGACTCCTTACTCACGTCCATTGTTTAATGTTAGGGTTACGAAAATCTACGAAACACACACTTGAAGTCGTATTATATGATATTGACCTGGTTATAGTAATTTCATTAATATTGTTATCATTGTTTAAGTTTTGTCGTAGTACTGCTGGTCTGGAACATACATACGAATGTAATATATAGTATATTTAATTGATGATAAATTGTATTGTTTTTTATCCAAAATAAAACGAAATAAAAAAAAAACATTGTCTAGGGTTTCAGAATTTGTATGGTGGTTTAGTTTTAACGAAATTGTTTACTAAAGAGCTTATTGATAAATGCTTTCATTATTTTTTTCATATTGATTTATAAATTACAGCTGCGGACAGGTTTATCAACGTATCATTTCTCACCTTTATGTAATCGCCTCATCCCACTGATAAAGGACAGGCGTCGCTCCTCTATCTCTAAACTTTGCTGCAGGCATATCAAAGTCCAGGTTTCATGGACAATTTATCATTTTCTTACCTACAGCAAAGTTCAAATATGAGAAAAAACAGCACACGGAAAGTTTTTATTATACTATGAAACATTCACGAATCTGTGAACAATCTCTTATTCTTTAATTTCAATGAAACAAAGATCCGTTTATAGGAAAATCAAAAGGAACACTGATCTCTGTATTTGCAGTATGATGTTTGTATTAAAGCCAGGACGTATCGATAAATACCATAATAAAGTTTATGAAATGATTCGCAAGAATGAGAGGCATAACTGGATGTTTTGTGAATGACGTCACGTATTAATGTTAAATAGAATGCAGCATTAAAAAATAAACCTCGTCTTGATGTCATGTTTCTAGAAGCATATCTTCACACTTGTTACACATCATTTGTTAAAATGTGAAAAATAGCATTTTTTGTAAGTTTAAGAAATAGAACAATTCCATTAGTATTGAAGGTCAATGAGCTCCCGATATGTTCAGATATAAGATGATGAGGGGGTCTAGGATAAGGCCAATTTAATCATTTGAACCATTTAACCCAATCACCTGAAAAGTCGACGAGTTAAATACCAAAATACCTATTTGTTTCCAGTGTAACGATTGCCAATACTCTAACAGTCTCACGTAGTCCAGACCAAGCCTAACGGGATACCGGGATGGAACGTACAAATTCGATATATGTTTTGTGAATACACAATTTATAATCGTTCTTATCTCTGACGTCGGTATTTGTTCCGGAGGGGTTACTTTTCTGTATGTTGGTTACTTATATCAGAACTTCTAAAAATGACGTTCCTACAAGAATATTTACGTCACCCAGTTACCAAGTGTTTGAAATGCAATGCGAGACACCTCGAGAGCGTAATCACCGTCGTAGTTCCAAACATTCTGAAGATTACAAAATTTCAAAATTCAAATGTTGAGATTTAGGTCAACAACGCCATGATTGTTTAACGGTTTTGCCCTGAGATCAGGATTACAATGCAACGTAAACAGTTGTCTGGTAAAGGAGATTTGGAAGATGGTGTCTGATTAAATTGCTTAGAAGATTATCCTTTTGTCACCAGGAGCGTAGGGACGCTCAGTTAGGGCTGACCGGTTGACGTCAGGCCACTGGTGTGAAGTAACTGTGATTCTGACACGGCGTATCTCTCACACTGGAACAACAGTGTACACACATCATCAACCCTATCAGCAACATATTTGCCCACGTAAATATTTAACATAGGTACCATACCTATTTGACCTAAATATTCCACATAGTAATTTTGTGATAATTTTCAGCAGCCGTAACCTATTGTCAGTTTGGTCGATGTAAATAAATTTAACAGTAAAGAACTTACTATATTCGATAATGCATTGAAGGAAAACTAGCAAACAGAGAATAGGAAAGGTATAGAAAAGTAAGAATAGCGTCGATTAACGATAAACACTGACATTACCCACAGAACAGAAATATTTACATATATTTTTATTGAACTATCTATATATATATCACTGGTACTTTTATTTTATCCCTTTCCATACCTCGTTGTAGCCTCTGGCGGCCGTTTTTGTTACGTCAAAACCTCGTTGCTGTAAGCTATCTGCGGTGACGTCATGAATATGATGTTACAAAATACCAATGTAATCGATTAACGGTGTTCACTTCGTGACAACCGAAATAATCCTAACATTAGCTTATTTAACATCCTGTCAAAAAAAAGCCGACAAGTAATTAAACTATGATATATTGATATAACTCAACAGTGGCAAACTAATTAACTTATAAAATATGTGGTACAGAGATACTTGAACAAGAAACAACGGTCAATAGATGGTAGTTACATTGGAATTTAAGCAGATATTAGTTCCTTGTTGACTTTATCATTGTTGTTTCACCGAGTAGTCATTTAACTACACATTTATCAAGGGTTGATCTTATTACCATTTATTTGAGTTAAATCAGGTTTTCACCTCCGAACGAAATTTTTACGAGTTTCTCGAAGTCTTTGTCGACTCAAACGAATGATTAAAGAACATATTTATCCCATATGGAGCAGTTACAATTTGCATATTGCTAAAACGATTTTAATTTGAATTTTTAGCTTTTCAATTTGGAAACGTTATCATAAAATTTTTAATTAGAATTTCTATAATTACCTTGTATCCTGAAAATCAACGAGAACATTTCCATAACGACTACTGAAGAAAAAAAGTAGATAAGTTTTCGTTAATTGCATTTAATTGTTGTTTCATGACTGATATAATATAATGTTAGTATCCACAAATACATATTAGAATTTGTTTTAAACAAGGGTCATGCTTTCGTACTACGTGCAGAAGTCAACATGTAATCTGAAAGAGTAGTATACACTGTAATTTATTTTTGCGGTATAGGAACATGCATACATATATAGTTAACCGTTACACCTCTAATCTCTTTCTACGTCAGAGACAAATTATTTAAATCGTACGCGGACACACGCACGTTTTAAATTGTGTCTGGATTGAATACGTCTGGGTTGATAACCTTGGTAGGAGATTGAGAAATTTGTCCTGATTTTACACCGATATATAACGTATGACTTATTTTCTTATATCTAACTTTGTAACATATTCATAAGAAAGCTGCCATTGCGTTTAACCATTTGCATAGATATTGCAAATGGGTAAATAAAACAGTATAATCTTTTAGGATTTCGGATCACGTAGGGTACTGTGTACCTGAAATTGGCTGTCCACCAAAGACCTTTCAATAAATACGTCTCCTTCTTTCCCTCCCCAGTCCCCTGGCTAGATTACAGGTAAAATATAGGGATCAGAATCCAATGCTAGGATGAAAACCAATTGAATTGTACAGCGAGATAAGGTGACGAGGAAATTTGTGAGTGTAGCAACGTCTCCTAACAACGTCATATTGCATGGCTCTTGTCCAAATCTTCCAACAGGCAGAACAGATTTGAAAAGTTAATATTCGCCATAAAAGTAAAAGTGATAAAGAAACTTGTTTATTTATACAAAGTCTCGTCTTGCTTCGTTTCACCTAATTTAGGGACAACGTCTGGACATTGAAAAAGTAATAACTTTTTGATGTCGCTTCTTGTTGTAATTGATTTCATTTTTCGAATGTTTTCCTTTCACTTTCCTATGCTGGGGACATTTTTATACATTTTCTATGCTTTCTGGTTGACCTGCCCAGTGTCGTATTCAGCTGAAAAAGCCTACTGAGAAACTATGAAATATCTCTGATGTTTGTGTGAAAAGCTTTGTAATACCAAAATTGAAAGACTTGAATATTAAAATGCTGATCCGAATACACATTACGAGAATTTTTTTTATTGGATTGATATGGATTATAAGTAAGCCTGCGTGGGATAAATTCACACTGCAGAATGTAGATGATTAAATATGCTGGCAATATTCGGAAACTCTGTGTTATTGATCAGATCCCATCATTCATACACGTCAAAGCTAGCCAGGCAGATTATTGCACACCGCTCTCCATGGGATGTTTATTGATGTTCCTCAAATTGCCTCACATGACTCCAGAGTAACTGTCAGATCTGTGGACGTTTCATTGATGTTGCTGTTTATACAGACTTCTTCTCATTATAAAAGTTGGAAGACAGCTGGGCGTAACCAATATTCTCTCGCTCATTATGATATCTCTATATCATATAAAATTTTGTTCATATATAAACCTTAATTGTTTTAAATCATGGACCTCGTCCGCTGAAAGACCGAAAGGTCGTTATAGTGGACGTAAAACCTGTTAATATGTAAATAAATCATGGACACTGCTCAAAAAGATGTTCCCGCTACAGAAACATGATATAGGATTCCCATGTTTCCATTTTACGGAAATAATTAGAAGCACTGAACGTAAAATTTTTAATATTAATTTTCATCGAAAATAGGCATTGAGAATTCGTGCATTCCTCTCCAGTTTCAACATGAGAACTTCGGCAGATAACGTCATAGTAATGAAGATTCTTCTGAGGTCATCTGAGGTCGGTTATGTAGTTAATAAAGTATTCATTCTGATCTGATTCATATCAAACACCGTTGACTATGTGTTAAGTGGTGTTAAGTAATGTTATTTCGTCAGTCGAGGGGAGGGTAAGAGGCGTATTTATAAACACTAACAATGATTATCTAAATTAGTTTTTTAATAGGTTATAGGTATAATCAGTTTGTCTTCGCCATCTATATTTTCAGGTAAACAAGCCCAATGCGATTTTGTGGAAACAAAGAAGGAGAAGAAAAAAAACAATGATGATATTATGTCTTTTTGCTCTATTCGTGAATATTGAATCGATCAAAAATATATTCAGATGTTTGACTTTTATTGTACCTGAAACGTATGTTATTTAGTATTACGAGGTGTATTGTTTTGATGAAGAATTATCTAATATTCATAGTTACATTTATGTCATTATTATAAATATTCCACATGTGTCATGTAATATAATTGATCAGGATACGCCTTACGGAGATATTGACAGATCTATAGGCAATAAAGAACCTATAGGTATATAAGGAACATAAAGTGCAATAACCAGGCGTCACACCTGTAGACAACAAACGATATTTGAATGTCAGACGTAAGTTACAAAGATGATAAATTTCATTTAACATTTATTACCCGGTAAGATAGACATACAGCTTGTGACAGATGTGAGACTGTATTATAAAAGAACATATACAATTATAATTAATTTTACTTAATTTTAAATATAGGACCATGAAATGTCAAATGCTTCATCTCAAATGACCCGATGAAATAAATATATAAATAAATAAAACATAAAGATGTGAAATAATTTTTAAGAAACAACGTCAATATCACACACGATATTGCCAAGAAAGGTAGGTAGACAGCATTAACTAAGGGCTCTACTCAATAATATTATGAATTGCAGGTTGGCATAAAAACTAATATAAATTAATGCCATGTCAATCTACCTTAGATTTAAACTGAAATTCAAAAGAAAGATTTACATTAAAATGTATATGGAGTCAGGGTTTCCGGAAGAGAAAGCAGCTTCTGCTTTACGGAGATAACTGTCGTTGAAATCTTAGCTAATCCAAGAAGGTAATGTTACGTTCCTAAAAAAGTTAGGCAACACTTAAGAATTCAAAGAGACTGACTACATTAGAGTGACAGATATTGATGACCCTTTGTTGAACACGCTGTCTCAGACATGACGTATTCATTAAATATTCAGGTTTTAATGGTATGACCTATTTGACCTTTTGTTTATTTACCATCATGAAATTATAATGTATCGCCAATACAAACAGAAACAAAGCTTGCTTAGGTCCTTATGATAATTTTAATGTTAGTGTTTAGCGAGTGCACGACCTTTTATCATTGAATCTTACTTTGACCTTGAGAATAAATGAAATCATAGGTAGTTCATTAGCATACACTGTTAACATTAAAACACTAATAGACAAACGTGTGGTGATTAAGATGGTCCGTACCTGTATAAATGTCAGGTGTGAGATATTACCTGTCATTACACTCTATCTTTCTTTGTTACTTTACAATATACCTGTCATTTACTGAAACAGTATAAGATTTTTATAATATAACAAACTAGACGAAATCGTGGTCAATTTAAGTGCTTTATGTAAAACATTGTAATATATTATAATCATAAGTACTTAGTTAGGCAGATACAGCTGCTGTCCTGTCAGGCAGATGTCATTTTCCCTGAATTTTCGATCTTCAAGATGAAAGTTTCTGCCACGACAGTAAATTAAAAACAACTTCAGATCTGACAACCTTCACGTTTTTTACCTTTTACAATCAAGTGAATTACGTTGCAGTTAACATAAGTGTTCCCTTGTTCCAAAGTTCACCTTTCTCTTCTATTTTCAGGTGTTTTTACAAAACAAAAATTATATATGAAATATTCATAAAGCAGTTAGTCCTACTTAACAGACTAAAATACAAAAAAACTGTTATGTTAAGTAGCTGTAATGTTGCTATCTCCATAATTAGCGACGGTGTTTCATTGCTAGTACTTTTATTTGTACTGGGAGATATGGTATATTGTGTGACGTGAAAGATGTTTCATTGCTAGTACTGGGAGATATTGTATATTGTGTGACGTGAAGGATGCTTCATTACTAGTACTGTAAGATATGGTAAAGTTTGTGACATGAAAGATGTTTCATTGCTAGTACTCAGAAATAAGGTATATTGTGTGATGTGAAAGATATTTCATTGCTAGTACTCAGAGATATGGTAAAGTTTGTGACGCGAAAGATGTTTCATTACTAGTACTGGGAGATATGGTATGTTGTGTGACGTGAAAGATGCTTCATTACTAATACTGGGAGATATTGTATAGTTTGTGATGTGAAAGATGTTCCATTGCTAGTGTTGAGCGATATTGTAAAGTTTGTGACGTGAAAGATGTTTCATTGCTAGTACTGGGAGATACGGTATATTGTGTGACGTGAAAGATGTTTCATTGCTAGTACTATGAGATATGGTATATTGTGTGACGTGAAAGATGTTTCATTGCTAGTACTGGGAGATACGGTATATTGTGTGACGTGAAAGATGTTTCATTGCTAGTACTGGGAGATACGGTATATTGTGTGACGTGAAAGATGTTTCATCTTTAGCTAGATACGGTATATTGTGTGACGTGAAAGATGTTTCATTGCTAGGTATATTGTGTGACGTGAAAGATGTTTCATTGCTAGTACTGAGAGATATGGTATGTTGTGTGACGTGAAAGATGTTTCATTGCTAGTACTGGGAGATACGGTATATTGTGTGACGTGAAAGATGTTTCATTGCTAGTACTGGGAGATACGGTATATTGTGTGACGTGAAAGATGTTTCATTGCTAGTACTAGGAGATATGGTATATTGTGTGACATGAAAGATGTTTCATTGCTAGTACTGAGAGATATGGTATGTTGTGTGACGTGAAAGATGTTTCATTGCTAGTACTGTGAGATGTGGTATATTGTGTGACATGAAAGATGTTTCATTGCTAGTACTGGGAGATATGGTATGTTGTGTGACGTGAAAGATGTTTCATTGCTAGAACTGATTAAATTACCATGACCATGTGGTAGAATGTTTCATGATTACTGTGAGGTGATATTTCATCTAATTACATCAGACATTGTCACATGGATGTGCAATTTCAAGATTGTAATATCGTTGCTACAAAAATGTTGTTTTTTGCTTTTTCGCGGAAGTTGAAAAATTCAATTTAAAGAGAAATCATCCCATACCCACTTCCATAAAAGTTTCACCGTTATTGCTATAATTTTTTTGGTAAACCGAAAAAAAATAAAATCATACAAAATATTGACATATTCTTACTCTTTTCATGGTTTTGAATTTGTCCAAATGATCACTGTTTAGTTGATGTAACAAGGAAAGGAAATTGCGACAACACGAATTGGCTGATCTATGTATAACTTTATCTAGCACGGTATGACTGATTTTGTGTGCCTTATATATAGCTGAGTGGACATAAAGCAAGCTACAGACTTCAGTAGCCGCCGAATGCGAATACTGTTTGGATAACATATAATGTTGTTTTTTTTTACTTCACAATAAATCAAGGTTGACCAACAAATTTATGCAACGCTAGTTCTCCCATGATGTTTCGGCATGTCTTAAATGTGTATAGGGTACTTTTCTGTACATGTTAGTGTATATGTTTAACCTTGATCAGCTGATAATTGTGTCATTTATCATTGGTGACCTACTTTTACTGATGGCGTGGTCACGTGGATATTGTACCGTCGCTGTTGGTGATCGCTATAGGGCAGATATAATCTTGTTTGTACCTACATAGATGGACAAAATTCGCTTGTGACAGGATCAAATTCCGATATCATCTACCTGTTTGCTAGGTGGGACACCTGTGTATCGCCGTAATGGTTAGCGCCCTGTACCTTGTAAGGACCCCTGCTGCTTGTTACCTTTACTTAACGGTCATAAGGGATATTTTTGTAACCTTTCTGTTTGTATGTTTGTTAAATCTGTCATATTATATACCGTTACATATGATAAATACCGCTTTTATATGTGATAAATCAATACAACATGACACTTTGTTCTGAAACATGACCATTAGAACAATTTTGGATACCATACCTACCTTATAGAATGTTAATTATATTTTAAAAGATAATGTGATGTACATTATTTCACTAAGTTCCGGAAAAATTAAACTGTTGATATATGAAATCAGCAAAACATACGCTTAACTATTTTGTTTTACTTGTATAGGAGAAGAGGTTTTATTGCAGTTCGGGAATTAGTGTTTGGGCAGACCAATCTTTGTTGATTTGTTCAACCTTCTATGTCACATGTTGGGCGTAGTTCCACGAGAATCTGGGTGGCTTGCTTGTCAAAATAGTATCGTCATATCCAGAAGGGTTCATGACACTTGACTCGGCAATTTTGTTGAGATGAACTGAGGCAAATGCTATAGACGATTCCTTGCAGCATGTATTTTTACCCAATAATATTTCCTTTCATGTTATAGTCTTATGTTCAATTGTGTTACGTATATTATCTTTCCGTGCGATTATCTCCCCTGCACATTTGGGTGTAATGTTCATACGTTATAATAGTAAATGTGTGCCGTTATTGAAAAACAAATGTTGCCAATAATTCACACATTGTCGTTTCGCCAGAAAATGAATAATTTTATGCGCGTTGATCTGAAACAACAGTAAAAGTTTTTATAAAGATGGAACTTATGTCAATATTTGCTATTTAATTCTTTATCCCAAAACATGACAATCAGCTTTATCATTGGGAGGTGAGCTATGAATAGGATCTTTGAATCGTCGAGTCGTGTTTCTGTCCTCACAGTCTCTTAGGAATATCATTTATTGCATTGTACAAAGGATACACAAGTGAATTGCACTTTTTAATACAGATGTAGATAAGATGCAGTAGAGCCAAACAATGAATTAAACAGCATCATTCATATACTGCGTCCTTACAGGACTCGGCAGTTATGCTAAGGGCCTAAATTATGAAAGCTAAGACTACATCTGATTACCCAGTTACTACCAAACTTATCCCCAAATCTGTTTGACATACTCGCTAGCGTTCACTTATATTGCCGATGGCGTTCCTTCCCTAATGTACTTATTTATCAGTCATCTTTAATTTTAAGTAAGATCTTTTATCATATATTATCATGGTCGTTTTACAACAAGTGAATTTATTTCCAGAATTTATGTTACTAAACTTGACTCAAATTCCGCGCTATATTCTGTCTTCGTTCTGGTGGAATATCTATAACTCTTTAGATATGTTAATCTATAGAGAACTTTTGTCATTTTACAGAAGTTAAAGAGACTCTTCTTCATCAGCTGCTTATATCGATCTTTGTCTACAACGTTACTAACATGGACAGCTTTTCACCAAGCTGTATGTTAAGCGTAATGATCTCAATTTCCCTATTTTCTTATCTGGATAGCAACATCCCAACACTATGGTGCTTACATGTCACATTTGATTCCATATCGAAGGGTCTGTTCCCATTATCATGATTCTCTTGCAAGAAGTCGTCAACTGACAAATAAACTCGAAACAAAAGGTTTCAAAAGAAGCAGGTTGATGAAAATTACGGGAGAGTTTTACGGTCGATAATCACAATGATCTCATTGAGAAATGATTCTTTATCTTTGTGCGATATGAAATTGGGTGTGTACGTTTGACTATTAGTTTCGTTGCTGTATACATTGTTCTCATTTGCGAACGTGATTTTTATGGTGGATATCGTCGATAAAGCAGAAGACGCTAACTTTTCCGGAACACTTTTTCCTATTTTCCTGATAATTTTGTTCTGGTGTCTTCGTGTAAACCTTTCTTTTGCTGATATTTGCCCTAATGTTATTGAATTTGATTTTGGATTATGTATATGCAAATTTAAGTGTGTAGTACTACTGTACTGTTGTCATAAACACCATTTTATCAAACTACTACTTACTGGAAAAGAAGTCGGTATTGTCAATCTGTGTCTGAATGTTCATTATGAAGTCAGTAATTCTTGCCTGCAATTTTTCATTGGCAGTTTGTCTCTTTCAATCTTATTTGATATAATAATTAAAACATTTAATTCAGTCAAAAATTCCGGTTAAAAAATTTCAATTGTTATTGCAAAGTTCACTTCGGAAAAAGTTCTTAAAGTCTTTAATTAAAGCTTTTATTTAATCATGATTAAAGGAACCTTGCATATGAAAACAAAAACAAATACATTTTAATATTAGTATGTGGCAATCCGGATTTATTTCACATGTCGTTTCGTCAAACGATGTGCATCAACAAAGGTAATCGAATGTTGATATTTTCCATGTTTCATTCTCTCTATCACTTCTTAATTGACAGTGACCAGTGTGTAATGTTTATAAACACACAACAAACACACAAATGAACAGCTGTTTTTTACTCGTTTATTTGATCCTTAGATCACCAATCACGGTTAATAAATTAAGGTAAAGATGGTAATTCCCGTGGGTCAAATTTTCTTATTTGAAACGAACATAATTTTAGCGAGTGGATGTAAATGGACATGTAAAACACGTGTTAAACTATAATTATCCCCGCGAAAAACACTCCGACTATATGGTTACTAATTTATCATATAACGCATCTATTATGTGAATATGTTCTTGCTATTTTTCTGCAGTAGTGTAATTATCCTTGTACGTTTCTCATTGGCTGAGTCAGTCAAACTCGATTGTTATGTTATGATATTGACAATGACGTAACAACACGAATTGAAAATGGATGCCTTTGTTTTGATTTTGTCCTTAGCATTTTAAATCAAAATCCTAGCAAGGCATAACTATTCTGGGCTATGTGAACACGTCCAAGGCTCGCAAAAAAAGAACTTTCATTCATTTTATAAAATCTCATTTTTGAATGAACATATATTGGAGAAGACTAGTGGCGCGTACCATAACTATGAAGAGGAATTACTGTCCCATGTTATAGTGTAAAAGTAACTTCATTGTATTCTCATTCTACTTTAAGAGTCTTAACATCGAATTGTAACAAAGGGCCATAAAGATATATACATGTATTATCATCGGTACAGTCTGCCACAGACGTATGGAATGATAGAAACCTTTATCATGGGAGATACTTGTCTCCGTAATAAACCTACTCTAGCAATGACTGTAAATACAGTTTTACGACAGAATCATGTTAATATCACCTCGCTTGTATATGCATGTAAGTCATAAACTTTCTTTTGTCCTCTCCACTTGTACACAATAGTGGTCACGGCTGGTCAATGTCACACCATTCATTATACTGTATTGTGGATTATAAAGTGATGGCGTTTGCGTTAGCGTCTTTGTTTTCAAATGTGTATTGGTTTTCCTTTATTTGCATTTTGCACATATTTATAAATGTTTTCTTTATCCAAAGAGATAAATATTTATGTACGCTTGAAGACTTTACGGACCAGATTTGTCCTTTGCCTAATAAAACATTTCGTAATATACCCTATATCGGGGTATGTATACTTATAACATTACCATAATAAAGACCTTCGAAGGTGTCATGTATAAAAGACCATGTATGGACTTCATTATCTTAATCGTTTAACAGCTATGCCACGTATGGTATTGACCTTTGTCATTAGATTTAGCGATAATTATATCTATGTTCTTCTACTCATCCGCTGTACACTTCTAATCCTATGAACCATTAATCCTGTTCTGTTACATCGGAAATAGCAATCATCCTCCAGTTGTAAAGAAAAATGATATTCTTAAACGTAAACAATAAGGACATTACCAAAAGGTGTTTGTTTCCTCAATCTGTTGTTATGGTATACAACCTTTGAAACCTTTGTTTGGAATCCCCTTATCGGATAAATGGGGGATTCTCTAGGTGACCCATCTAAGTGAGGAGAGCTTTTGAGATCATATAGTCATATCAATGATATCATCATTTCGCTACCAAAAGCTTGTGTTGAGAAATTATCAACCAATGTAGACGGTTTGTGACCTGCTCCCATTTCTCACTGGATAACCCCGAAGAAAGCCGAGTACCATCAAAGCATATAAAATGTACACAAGTGTTTTGCTTTGCCTTGTTTAATCCGAATAGCACAAAGGCCTCTTGTATATACTAGAAACAAGAAAAGATTTGGAATTGAGGACAGATAGATGGGTTTGAATGTATCAGTATACGGGTGTAATATTTATATAAGTCATTAGCACATATTTATAAAAAATAAAATACAGAAGAACAAAATAAGGAAGTCAGTTGTATCCTTTAGCTATTTTGTCCTTCTAGTCTTGTAAGTGATGGTAACGACTCAAGGGGTCAGTAGTTATCACGTCTTTCAGTTACTGTCACAACACACAAAATGTTATGTAGGGAGAGTTAGGAAGGAATTGTCAGAAACTAGATGTGGAGATGCAATATCTCGCTTTAAATAACGAAATGTGTTATTTTATCTATTATTTAGTTTAAAAACCGAATAGTTAACCACAAAACATAATTACTCCATAAAAATATCAGTAATTGTGTAAATTGTATGTATCACATTAACATACGTATACATTGAAAACAGGCGACCATGATCTTTGTCGAGTAATCTTCTACCTTCACTTTGGTGGTCAAATTTGATAGGGAAAGTCTACGAGCAATGCGATAGCCATGTCATGTACCTCAACGAATCCCCTTTTATGTGTCTGATCCCTGATAAGACGAAGTAGCTGTCGACGTTAGCTTTGACCCGACCAAATGAAATGTACATCTCAAGTATCTGATTACATGTGTTTCTAGTATCATATTCCTTTGTTATCAGATCTAATACCTCATAAGGAAATTAAATAAAAACATATTAAAATATTCAAGACAATAGAAACACCACAGTATCTGAATTAACAAAAGGTCTTTATTCACATATAAACTGAAAAAAAAAAAAAAACAAAAAAACAACAACAACACTGAAAGTAATAAATGAAAAAAATATTGCATCAAGAGAAAATGTTACTTATTCAATAAGGTGGATATTTCAATAAAAGAACAAGTTTATCAGGTGTACGGTTAGTTAAAGAAGTAAACACTAAGTTTAATGACGTAACGTTGTTATGGAAACTAGACAAAGCTAGACGCTTTCATTATATAAGGTGATTTATATCAATTCTATTTTGCTGTTATCAGTAGATTAAGCACAATAAAAGACAGGTTCAGTACAGTTTGTACGTGAATTTACCTGTACTAGATGGGGACGCCCAAGCCAGCAAAAACATCAGACGCATCAGGTTCAGGAAATAAGCCAATGACCTTTAACTTCTATCAAAGGACTTTCTTTTCCGAAACATTTCGCAGGCGTCGTCTCTATTCGACAGTCGATGTATCACCAAGTATTCCAGAGCTACAGACAATGTCAAACAAGGTCGTTGAGTTGTTTTGATGGATATTACGTACAGTTACAATTAAATTCGTTACTTTTAAGTCATTTTTTCTTTCACAAAAACACACGTGATCCATTTCTGGAAATATGAATATAAGAATGTTAAACATAAGGCTGGGAATTTCAAACTGGAATTCAAATATAAAGATAGGCAAATCAAATATCAAATATTCCAACAATTGACTTCAAACGAGTAGAAGTATTTTTTTTATTAGACTACATTTATATGTTGTTAATATTAATGAGTTTTCACAAATAAATATTAACTGTGTTCAGTTGCCATGACAGTTGATATCAACAAATCACGATTATCTTTTTCCCGACTAACTTCTATTTTTCCTATATAAGGCTGGGTGTACTTTATGATTGCCAGGATAATTAAAACAAATCCGTTGCTTTCAGTCTTAGACATATTTCAGATACACTTTGGATTTTGCTGAGTCGCCCTTTAGGCTTCAAAACATTTAATCTCATTGTATCAATGACGAGTCCTAGAAGGATGAAACAGCTGTACAATTAAGTTTAATTCATTGTTTGGACCTACTGAAGTCTATGTGCTCTTTCTCTAACTTTGTACAGTCTACAATGGATGTGCATACCCTTTAATCATAAAGCAATGTTTCTAAAACGTTGATGATATCAATATCTTTCCGCAATTTTTTTAACCAATCGACCCCTACATGTGTGGTATTGCAGCCATCGACATCCCTTACTTTGTTATTACACAATGAAGTTGTTTTAAAAATCTTATGTTTATCATGATCTCCTAGCTGGACGTCAACTTCTGCTAACAGACGGATTTAGTAATTAACGAAGTAAATCTACAAATTCTGTTGAAACGTCTATTTCATTATCGATTATTGATATTGAACTTTGTCATGTCATCGGTTCTCGCTTTGAGAACCCGACATTATGATTTAGCATACATTTCCATATCGGATATTGTGGTTGTGGTATTTCGAGTTTTTTTAATTCTTCGTCAGGTTCTCTTGTATATATCAAGGATGCGGTTTATGAAATTCTGATGTTTGTAAATCGTAGCAAAGTTAACCTTTTGATATGAATACTAAGGGAGCTAATTTCACATGTATTTTACTCTCGAAACAAAATAACACTGATACACCAGTAAAAAGTTTCCCCCACAATGTACAATGAAGAATTCTTAAACGCAATTTACGCCGATGATTGTGAAAGCTTGACATTAACAGTACATAATTATTAAGTATGTCCCAGATAAAACGAGCAGGACGAAAATGTGACGATTTTTTCCCAATAAAAATATCAACAAAATAGGCACATAACCATGGGCGATATTTATAAATGTCACAAAGTAAACATTGTTATCAACCACATGTTTTTTAACATGAATATTAAGAACCTACTTTTGAGAGCAATCTACAGATTTGCAGGTCCTGTTGGTGATATTGTATGCCCACAAAGCTTCTCAATTAACACACCGCAATAAAATACAGCTACAAAGTTTTATCTAAACCACCTGAAGGTCTGTTTTACATATCAGAAACGAGAAACATTATTTACAGATCATGCTTCATGTATCGTCTAAAATACATGCCTTATTTTCTGGTCACGAGGGCACTTCCAGCTCTCTGGAAAGCGTCCCAGCAAAGCTAATTTACATATCGAGGAGCTCATGTAGATGGACCTGTGACCTTTCCAGAGGTTAATCTCGGGTCAGACAGTACGTATCCCTAAGGCAGTAGCCTCGGTCCCTCGTATCTTTGCACATGTACCATGTGGACATGCCTTTATGCATTCTTAAGGGCATTGTACAGAGATAACATAGATTCACATGGTAGATTAACCCGAGGTCATGTGATAACGACGTCCTGGGTAGTAAAGGTATTTGCCAACGAACGGTGATGAATGATTATCATTTTATAAATTTACATATTGCTCAACCATGTTACATTGTTGTTATATTTAAAATAAAAGCAATAATGTAGACCAGAAATAAATATTAATTTGATAATAACATTGAATGTAATATATATAATTTTGTGACTTTCTGCAAAAGGCGAAAAATTAAGTTACATTATATTATTCAAAAGATGTGTTTTTATAGTAACAGGTACTGTAAATGTTATGTAATGCTGCGGCTGTTAAATATCGAGATAATCTGTCTAGAACATACACGTGGGAGTATAATCTCGCGAATCACACTATATTTGGGAATAAAAATGCCAGGTGACAGTTTCAAGCATGCAAAGTCTGGTTATGTAAAGTTTATTCTTAGGCAAGGGCATTTAAACATGGTATTTACGATTAAAGTAACCTTAATTCATCTGTTATATAACGAACTGGTTTATAAAGCAACAATATAAAACAAACTGCTCAAATTTGACTATAACATTTCGCTTTGCTGTCATAGAGTACGTGGACAATCGATATTTGTACATAAAATCATTTTGACGTCCATCTCAATGTTTTATGAACCACATAGTTAAAAACCATATATATTATAAATCTAAATTCTATCTATAAAGGTTATTCAAAGAGCACAGAAAAATGGCTATATAGAAGCTTATATATAGATAATCAACTGAGATTGGGAACTGAAATCAGTGGCTGTTATAGACAAATGCCGTTGTATAGAGGTGGTTTTTAAAACAGGTTTGACTGTATAATAATGTGCGACCGTGTCATTGAGAGTAATTTATTCGTCGTAAAACGACAGTTTATTTTGCAGTTTTAATTCCTAGTCAACTATTTTTAATGAAATAAGATATTTTGTGTTAACCAACGAAAACATATATGCCATAGTTTCATCACTTGTGCAATTCCTGAAAACGTCACTAGAGAGAAATTCACCTGGGACAAACTGAGTATAAATTTACCGTCCGCAAGAGTCAACAGAAATCATGTACATACCAAGGGTTCCCAAGACTAATTGGTTCATTTGATGAATGGACAATTCTGTGTTGAATATTGATTTTAACAAATTTAAACTTCTTTTGGCTGTCATGGATACAATTCTTAACGATTTTGAAATATATATGCCTGAAATTTTTTTATTACGAATGATTTTGCTCTAGAACTGGATGACATGAGGACAGACCTGCGATGGATAAAGCACTGGAAGGTATCAACGAAGGTCATCAATCACTTACATACACCTTATATCAGGATCAGAACTCTCTCACCAAGTCATCCGTGAATTGTGATGTACACATGATGTAGATGACTTGTCTAAGATTATTTAAAATGTACATATGCTTTGGTAAGCAGACATAAGCTCTGACAAGATTCTGACATGGATGACCCAAATTTTAACACGAATGACCTAGAGTCGTCACAGCTTCAGGTCATGATATTTTTTTCCCAAGATATATAACATATGGATGATTAATACAAGAGAAAAAGGTTAAAGATGATTACATTAATGTTGTTTATATGTTCATAAATGATCAATGTAACGAACGTGGTATCTATTATATAAAAAAGTAGCCTTTTCTACTGTCTTTCATTTTTTATGGTATTACCTCGCTCTCTATTTAATTACCCTTCCTAAGAGTTTTTCTCTTCGCATTTTGGTTTTGTTTTGTTAAATAGGTTTTTTCTTTCTCTTCAAAAAGACAGCACACGAAAACTGCATGAACATTCTGTTCACTTTAATGAAACAACTACTAAAGAGCCGGTATTAGAAAGGCATAAATTATGTCACGACATCGCCTTTCGAACTCATTAGGATCTACCACCAGCGCGGTACTTTATATAAGAATATAAAGAAAGAAAAACAAGTAAAACTTTTAAACGTTTACACCAACCATTACCAAAACGGACATCATTCCAACGAGCTGTATAATAAACGTTTTTTTATGTCAAGTTCCCTTTTTTTAAATTTCCAATTTTAGGAAATGTCTATACCAAGTAAACTATTGAATTAACTTATTGTAGTTGATACTGACTGACCACACCTAAAAAGTGTAGATGACGTAAAACCAGTCCTGTAACCGCACATTTAAAATCTTGGTGCTGATTGTCTTTGCTATAATTGCATGTCACCTCTTTGATTGGTTAGTAAATAAATCTTCCCGGATACAGATAGAGGCACGCTGAAGTATTTCACTCACACAGAGTGTGTGTATAGATAATTTATAACATAAAAATTGTGCTCGAGTTTTCACTCTTTTGAACTAAGCATCACTGACGAGTTGTAGAATGACGAAACAAAGCTTAATTTATTAATGGATCTTCACTATATCGATTGAAAAAATGTCTTGTGTGGTGTATCGGTTGTAATAGATGACGAAGACCTGCTCCCTCTTCTGAGAAAGGAAAATCAGCAGGATAAATCCGTATTTGAGACTTAAGGAGAATACAGATCAACTTTGCCTATGATAAGGATAAATCTCTATGGCGGTTTGAAAGCAGTAAACCTATAGTAAGGTACAATTAAAATGAATTAATATCATTGTGACCGTCAGAGAAACGTCAACATTGGACATTACGGATGTACGAATATTATACAAAATATGTAATGCTTTATTCCAGTTGCGAATTCATAGTGTTATCACACTGAAATAAATTACCTAAAGCATAATGCAGGAGATCCCAAATTGTCACATCATACTTACAAAAAGTCAGTCATTACATAATAAAAATACTGAGCGTTATATAGGGATTAGTAACTACTATTTATACAAAAGGACAAGAGTGACAGTGTCAAAAAAATGTTCAGAAAGAGAAATAATAATTCCCCAACTTTAGTCGCCTCATACGATTATACAATTGGCATAGTCGCTACAATTTTTACTCTCTACTTGTAGCGTAATCGGACAGGTGACAAGAGAATTTTGTTGAGTCTTCTTCCTAGAACTCGCGTAATCGTGGCACTAACCTGTTTATAACCATTGTACTTACTAATTACCATGTACTGCTATCAAACTATAGAATTTACAAGGTCGCCAATACGTAGGTAGAGGGAATATGGATATCCTAACCGTGGGTGTAGTATTCTGTCAAAACCCGTTTCTAGTACCCAACATCAGCCGTCGTTCTACCCAGATATATTACACGAACTGTCAGAAATCAGGAACATTCTGGGAACGATTCACATGATAAAAACTTCAATAAGATGTATTATCTTTTATTTTCACAAATTGTAAACGGAGACACAGATATATTAAGTTTTCTACGTATGTGAGAGATTCATCTGACACCCTGACATCTGTTGTCGTCTTGATAGACCCGAAATGCCGTCTTCTCTGTGTATGTTTTTTTTCCACATTTTTCACACTTGGTATACAACTGGGTACTTGATAAATACATTAACCACACGTCTCATATTCTCCCTAATCTCACGCCTTTGTAACACATGGAATCCATGTCTTACTGTTAAACCTGCAGATAAGTATCTGTTGTTCAGACATTCACTCATGCGTTCGTTTCAGTCACGCCGCTGACCGAGGGCACGTGAATTTCAATTAGAAACCTGATTTTTCCCGAATATGAACTCAAAGGTTCAGTGATGTCTTTTTCAATGTTTTTCAGTTATAGATAAAATTTCGAAAGATTACGAAAACAGCTCAAGCTTTTAAAAAATCTTCAAATCCATATTTTCGTTAGGTTATAAATATCAGGCGACTATTGTTATTAAGTAAAAACAATCTCTTATTCTGAATCCTTTACGAAACCCAAAAGTCAAGAATTTTTGTGTACGTTTTGTGTTAACATTGAATTAACATATTACTGGTTTGTTTTATCTACTATGAACAGATTTTAGTATGTGTCCTGTACATTTTGTACATGGATACACGATTCAGTGATGAAGAGATATTTGACTGTGTTGAGATGCCACATTCTCAGACTGTAAATGATAAAAATAACTTGTTGAAATGTCGCATATATGATTAAAACACTGTAAAAGTCGTACGTCATACAGGTGCTCTCCATCTACGGCAGTAACCTGGATACACAGCAGTAACCTGGATACACAGCAGTACCCGTTACGGGTCATGAACAACAACATAAAAGCAAAAAAATGTAATTTAACTTTTTAAGCGGAACGGGAATATTACTTTATAAATTGAGAATACAGAATTTATACATATGTTCAACGAGATGTATCAAATTGACGTTTAAGGACGCTGAGAAGTAAATATATGCCTTGATGATAGACATATTTTGATGGGCGTTACTGTAGTACTTATTTTAAACTGTGGCCGGGTACCATTGACCTACTAATGTTGTTATCGTGACTAAGTACCTGAGAAGAATTCTAATTTAAAGTAAACACATTACATGTTTATCGAGTTTTTTTTTTTATACTATTGCTCGAACATCCATTACGCCAGTGACTTCTGGGTAAAGTATGAGATCGTCTTATACATCAGTGTTAACACTGTCTCTATATAGTCATTTGATTAAAAGGTTTCATATTTTGGTAAAATAAATTGAACAAAATGAAATGCAAATGTAATCATGTCACATTTCGTTTTTTATCTTACACTACGTTTTTGCCTTCATTATATTTGTTCACCGTCAGCACCTGTGCATGTGCATCAAAATGAAACTTAAGCTCCACGTGAATAGTGTCTTTCACAGGATTAAATTCTAACGTTAGAAAAAGCTCTGAGCAGAGATGCAAACAGAAATTAGAACCACAACATGAATAATCAGCATTCTTTAATGCAAAGTTAGAATTAAATATAGTCCTAGGATTAGCCGTGTCTTATACCTGTCTGTCCTTCGGAGACTCTTCAGTAAGGGCCTAAATGTATGCATTCCCTAGGTTTTGATTTTATTTTCATCGCCCTATTAGTTCACTATATTATTTTCAAACAAGCATTAGATGTCAATAATCTAAAGCCAGACCACATGCCGTTTCAAATCATGAGTCGCTAAAAGGTTCACTCAGAGGAAAACCGGTAGTTATATTTATAATCACGAATATCTCGGCAATTTTAAGGCTCTGGTTCTTTGTCAGGAAAAGTTCGTGATTTCTTGCACATTAACAACGCCTCTACTTTCCAGGAATATCTCATGTCCTGCTGTAGATAAAATGCATAACAATATAAAAATGTTTACAATATATATTTGTTATTAGATCTACAACCCCAAACCCACTTCAGGTCACATCTTAAATCATGAAGCAGGATATCGCTTGTGATTGGCTGCCTCAACTGTTGTGTCATTATTATGTGCTGAGATTTTTATATTAGAATTCGGTGAAATATGTATGAAAGCGGTTCATTATATAATTATTCATCAACATTTATTATCAGGCAATTATGATATCAACATATAGTTATGATAAAAATGTAATGGCATGTTTGCCATGATATCAATTTGGGATTGTTTCAATTAATGAAAGTCACATATGACTGTTAATGTGGCTTAAAATATTGCTACACAAAAGTTGTTTGCGATGAAATAGATAGAAATATTGCAGCTTAATTTAAGCAATAAGAATTAAACAATATCGCTTATATCAAAGATTGAAAGGGGGCGTGTACTTGTCGTCTCCTTGTCAAAAATCAAATTCAATAAAACACAATAAGTTTCAGTGCAGCAAACAAAATATTGTGTCCCAAATAAGGACAGGCGTAATGAATGATAAGAAAATGATTTACGATTTTAAATATGGGTCTGTCTTACATCTAATGGGTTCGGTAAAGTTCTTTGTGTCAATAAGAATTAACATTAGTACAACAAAGAAGACAACAAACCTCTCTCATACGTTGATATTGTTTATGATATTGATAACCTACTTAAATAAAAACAAATAAAACGTTACACCGGACGTCTTTTATCAGCTATAAACACTTTGTGTTATGAATATTTAAATTAAAACACGTGCACGTTTTAAAAAATGCACTAAATAACCTTATATAACATGTTTATTAGCATGTATGCTGCTACTGTAATCATTACTCACGGCAAGGTAAAATTTACACATCATTACATTTGTACTGACATTTTGTGACTACACAGGGTGGTGTGGTTGTATGTACCCTTACCGATTAGAACTCGACCATCGTATCTTGACTTAATTATATGAATTATAAGAACAAATTTCACTACCTTTCTGTAACAGGCAACAAAGACATATTGTGACAAAAAAGTAACCAAGTCTCGAGGTAAACATGTATAAGGTTACAGAACGCAAAGAAAGTCCAAAATCCATACAGATTATGAGTGAATAATAAAAAAAAAGGCAATGATTATATGGACTGTAATCGTAAGCCACGTATGTACTGTGGTCTCATTGACATCCCTACTGCAAGTGATAACTAGTAATTACGATTTTTTATCGTTGTATACATTTACAATCTAGTTAAATCTCTGGAAGAGAGACAGAGCGAGCTTAAGCGATCAAGCGAGTGGTTTTGATGATGCAGCAGCTTGAAAACGGTAAAAAAAGGATAAAATATCAAATTAAGGATGACTAATTTTAGCTGTGTTGATAATTTATGCTCGGTTTAGATACGCGAATCTATGTTCATAGCAAGGCAGAAGTCCGAGACTTTGACAAGTGTCGTTGCTGCATAGATTAAGAAAAATAATAACAGTAGTTTATATGTTGGTTTATCGGTTGATTAAATTGGTATTTTCCTGGCTGTTATTATGTGAATGATTTGAAAGTAGAGGATGTGCTCCCGTTTTCTTAGTTGCATTGTGCTTTTTAAAATCTCCTTTTAATGTGCACGCACTGAATGTCCTCTTAGATGATATGCCCATATGTAACCTAAAATGCAAATTAAAACTTAATGGGGTAATTGTACAATGATTGGTAACCATGGCTTCAACCCCCTGTCCCTGATTGTCCCCTTACACTGATCCCGTCAATACATAAACTTGAACAGAGGATTAAGTGCATAATCGATCATCTGTACATTACTCTAATCATGTATAAATGAAAGGTGTAAAATGCATGGGAGATATCGGTCAGACAGTCTACAGTGTCTTAGGTTACCATGATGTTTGTAAAATGTTGATAGGTGGATGATGTAATAATACAGTAATTGATGGTCTCTGTAAAACCGAAAGACCACTTCCGGTGCAAGTAAACCACTGTGTGTCATACCATCTGAAGGAGGTGTAAAGGTGAAAGGAGACAAATATAGAAACGTGAATACGTGACAGTAAGACATGCATTACGGTGAAGAACTTGTCAAGTTAAAAGATATTTGTTTATAATATGCTTAAGTAATCTTAGCTTTATATATGAGAACCAGTTATTATTCAACATATAACTAAGAATTTCTTATCCTTCATATAACGGTAATCGTGAAAATGCCCTTAATGTCTGTACAATGCATTTATGACTTTCAATAATAACATTTTAAAAATAAAATATCATATGAAATAATCGATATCTCAAAATTTGATTTACTGACATTTCCGTATAATTCATTATGATCCTTTAAAAATCAATACCCATTTCCTAATGATTATCCGAATGGACAGATATTTATTATATATTTAGAACAGAGCAGGCAAATGGATATACATTTAGAGGTAGTTATACTGTAGTGACTACTGAATTCATCGCATTAAGAAGAAGACGAGTAACTAGAACATCATGTATATTAAATATGGAAAAAATAAATGACACTACTGTCCCATCAGACTAAAACGTCCCCCCAGGACTTCATGTTAGTTACTGTACGAGACTTGACACAAACATTAACAATCTGCTGTTTTCAAACACAAGTAACGCAGTAGATGCTCTATAAAAGGGAATTTTAAAATGAAACTATATACATTAACATCAAATTACATGTCACGTGAGAATACATCACGTAAATATATTTGAAATTTGACATCAAAACTTATACCCTGTGTATAATATTGATATATCTCAGCCGTAGACTATTTTTCAGTAAAAAAAAACCGTTTAAGTGTGATATTTGAACAGTCAATTAAAATCATATCATTTCTGTTAAAGATCCTGGATAACACCACTAAATTGACCAATAAATCAAATTTTAGTGACATAAGAGGACTGCAAAGGGGCATCAGTATATCTCAATACCAACACACATCAAACAGGATATGGTTACGCACTATCGATATCAACATTATACTCATTAATGGTTGAAGGAACGCAACATAATATTTATGTCTGTAGGACACGGTGGGGTGTCACGCCCCAAGTAAATGTTAGCAACACCAATGTAATTAATGATGATATCTCTGATTTCAGTTAAAAGCATAAAGACGTGTTTTTAAGCAAATAAAAAGTTACCAAAAAGAGAGATACACAAAAATGTATCCGGTCAATGTTTATCTGAGTGTCAAAAAAGAGAATTATCTCACAAAACTACTTGATTTTTCCTTTCGCAAATACACTCTAAAGGCGAAAGTGACTTTAGCTTTCAACAATTTGTACTACAAACGTACAATTTACTTTTGATATCGTCATGTCTCTCCTATATTATCTGCTAAGGGGCACTGTTGTCGCTGTCCAGTAAAAATATCGCCATATTTCAAAACTATTTGTTGTAAAGAAAATACATTATGATGTCGTAGATATGTTACTTTTGTTGTCAACATCACATTGCAGACATGGTCGAATATTAAACAACAGCTTGTCCTATCTTATCAAACTATATTTTCGATTCTAATTTAATGCTATATCTTTATATAAGTGTGGAGTCTTAAATCAACTGTATTGTCCGGTAAGTAAAAGTAGGTAATCAAACACTAAAGTGTGGCCTTGGTGGTCCTAATAGAGTATTTATCATCGGATCTAATTATGATAGGTGAAAATATATCGCCTTTGCCTCGTAAACAGGTAACTGTTAATTAACCCTATTACAGAGGACATTGACAAATGAGACAGAACCGATCAATGCTTATGAAATTGTATACAGTAATCATGTCTACAAAAATAGATCTTAAAGATTAATTTCAGACCACTGACCATAATAACTGAGTATTATCCTAACAGTCCTGCCCTAAACCTCTCAACCTTCGTTACTAGGAGTAAAGAAAGATGTTATCTGAATAGAGTGGCCCTGTTTCAGATATTCATACACAGGAGTTGAGTCAACACAATAAGACAAAACTACAGATAAACTGGTATCCTTTTGACCCTAGACAGAGATTGTGAGATTATATTAATTTTTGAGTACTTCATGGATGACAAAAAAGAAACTGAAGACTAATGGGGACATCACGCGAATGACCTCAGATGACTGTCTTAGTATTCATTACTACATTCCGACATGAACACGAAGGAAACAATATAGTACGTCCCACATTACAGGCTTTAACTTAGTCGTCCAGAAGTCCTTCGTCAGTATTAACAACTAACACGACAGGCCTTGATCGAGTAATCAAACCTTCACTTACTTTTTCTGTTTATTACATAATTTATTGTTATTGTTTTATTTTGGATTAGGAAAAGAAGAAGAAGAAGAAAAAAAAAAAAAAAAAAAACAAAAAAACAGAATACGAGATTTTTTTCACTACTTTAACAATCATACGATAGCATGGAAGACCATATAATACAACCGGTAGACGTTTTTGAGTTTGACGATCCGATGATTACAGGGTCACCTTCATCAAATTAAAATGACCAGTTTGAAGTGTACTATCACACGTGCGAGATGGTAAGGAATCGACCAACTATTGAGTTATCAAGCTGGACAAATTCTTCCAAAATGCAATAACACCATTTATACCAAGTCGTCATGGGTATTGTTAATATTCCGTTGGTGTTGGCAACTGTAATATTTAGGAACAAAATTGATAATGCCATTCCTTATTTCTCTCTTAGTTTCTTTCCTTCCATCTTTTTCTCCTTTAGTAATCGTTGAAACACAAGTAGAAGGTTACGCTATCCATAGCTGTTTCAAATTGCTGTTTTACGTGAGTTGAAAAAAACACCATTAACTGAGTGAGATGAGTACTTGCTGGGGAGTCAATGATCCCTATGGTAGTGAAATATAGTCATTTTGTACATAAAAAGAACATCAGTTGAATACGTGACGCTCGCGCCTGTTACACATCATTGCCGATGGTCATCTGTAGTCTAGATAAGGACTCTATGAGAGGTTAATTAGATGGCAACTTCCGTATTGAATGTCCATCCAAACCTCTAATTTAAAACAGCTTCAATTTCATCAGACACAAAGAAGTTGTTTTTTGAATTGAGGAGATGGTCAGTGCTCCTACTGTGTAGGTATGGTGAGTAGATGCTGATAATAATTAGAGTGATACACTTGTTGAAGTAGAGACCAACAGTCCTTCAAGGTCATTGCTACAACGCGTCAGAATTTTCGGTTTAAAAAAGTCGTCGTTAAAACTCGTGCTAATCTATAGAAAGATGACCAGAATCATTGCAATGTTTGATAATGAGATTAGAGTATATGAATTCCGGAAAATGGGTCGTTTAAATGATTTAATTTAAAATAAAGCTAGAACGGTGTATGTTCACGAAAATCTTGAAAGATATTTTGTTTTGACTTTCAACCGTCTATTTTTCATTTACAGTGTTAACAAACAGTTGAACTTAAATAGAAAGTCAATTAGTGCAAGTAACATTTGTAGTCCAAAATAAATAAAATTTATGAAGTCATGAAATAGGTCCGAAAACAAACCAAAAAAGTTAGAGAAGGTTCTCTTGAAAAGACAGCTCGCACACGTTTTGACGTCACTGCTCACAGAGAGGGTGAGCGTCAACATTTTATGTAGCGTAACCATGCCACAAATAAAAAAACGTCATCCATTTCGACGCAAATTTAATGGATCATTAACAATGGTGGGATGTATACAAATATGACCGCTAATAAATTACTGTAGAGAAGTGCAGCAGGGAAATAATGTTACATGAACAGCATTATTTCAACCAAAGGGATAATTCAGTTGTATGTCTGCTTTTTGACGTTTAAATGCCAACCAAAGCCATTGATGTTTATGTGTGATATTCAAGATATGTGGTAGCCATATTCCTAAGAAGAGCGGTATAAGAAACTGGTGTGACCACCGTTTGCTGGTAACAACTCCGGCGTATAGAGCATCGTCAAATAGTCTGATCCAGGATGACGTTCCACACCTCGTTTAGTGCCTGAGCCAGTAAGTTGAGGGCGGATTTGGCCCACGCCAGACTCGTCTTTCCTAAAACATTCCAGATGAGCTCTATTGAGGTCTGATCGGAGGATTTCACAGGGCAATCCAAAACTTTGATTTTTGTTGATTGGTGTGGGATGTCGCATTAGCATGCTGCAAAATGAACGCTGTTTCTTTATGATGTAAAAACAAAGTTACGGCTTCTAAAATTTCGTCCTGATACCAAAGCGCAAATGCATTGCCAAACATGGCAATGGGTACGATGGTGTCGCCTTAAGACGGGTCTGTGTAAGGCCTCCTCGCACACACGTCGCCTTAAGGCAGCCCTGTGTAAGGCCTATTCGCACACATTCGGTGATGTTTTACCCTTTTATGGATTATCTGGCTGCTTACCCGTCGATTAAATAAAGTCTTTACTGTCACGGTTTCAGGAAGAAACTGACCCGAAGATGCTGCAGCAGTATTAGATGGTCTTCACCAAGGGCGTTAACTCCTTGTATTGTCGGACGTTGAAGCGGTTCCATTAAAGCGTTGCCATAAATAACATACTGCCTTTAAGCTACACCAAAACTGTCTCGCAACCTCGCGTGCGTTTCGATGTGCTGACGTGGAACAGGTCAATAGCCCTTTCCCTCTCTTCATTGGACATACGCTGCATTGCGTTTATCTGTACAATTTAAATATAAATAATGATTTTACAATTGATAAAGGTTTTGAGAATTCATAAAGCATTTTAAGAAATGCAACAGAACAAATCTCAAGTAAAGTAAAAGAATTATATTTGTTTTGTGGGAAAATCTTCGAATTTCACGTCTGACTGATTTCAATAAAAAAAGTGTTGGCAAATAATTCAGAGATTCCTCCAAAAAACATAATTACCGGAAAACATCTGTATCATAAACCAACATTTGGTGAACGTTCACTTGATAACATTTTTACTTGTTAAGTATATTTTTTCGAAGTTAGCATGTGGCAAACCAAACAATAACCCTCTAGTTGTCATATCTCTTTTCTCATCACACAGTGTGGAAATATTCTATCAATCATTTTCATTGTTGTAATGTTTTGCTAGGATCATATAAAGTTCAAGGTTGTATAAATTAGATACATGTACCTTGTAAACTCATATCCATCTTATGATTGGAAAATGACAATGTAAAACTCATAAAAAGGTAGAATGTCTCCTCCATATCAATGCGACCCATAATTATTTTTTCAGCGTTTATACTGATAAATGAATTATTTTTGCCGTCACAACAAGTAACGTATCTTATGACTATCTGAAGAAGGAAATAATGTTATTTACCATTACAAAAATTTTAAAAAGAGAAGTAAACACTAGTATATAACTCCTCCCGGGAGACGAGAAAAAGACATTATAAAGTATCAGAGTTTAGAAGATTGTGTAACAACACAAGTAAACCCTCTATATAAATTTATAATTAGACTCAGAAGACATATAGTGTCTTAAACTGCATCATACAGCTGTGTTGTTCTTCTAGGACCTGTCAGTGTTCCTAAGAGCCTAAATTGAAACCTAGGAAGCCATAAAAGAAAACCAAAATCGACGCAAAAGAAATCAGGAGAAGATAATTGTTTCCTTTACGTGATTGTAAACTGATCACAAACAGTCAGAAACAAAATGTCGGGAAATTCAAAATGGCGTCGATTTATACGATTTTATATCAATATATGACATGAAGTTAGGGTTGGATCGGGACGTCGTTAACACATGGAAATAGTTTTTTCTAACAAAATCCAGAATACTTTAGATAAACACGATTCCTAGTCCTTTACTTCTATCTCACTTGTGTTACATTCTGTTTGAGGACATATGATACTCCTAAATCTATTTGTATGACACGAGGTTCTCCAATATCTTATATGCAGGCTGAAAACAGGTCAGAAGGATGGAAGTATATTGAAGTATTTAAAAATTATATTTGTCTCTAAGAAACCCAGAATACTTAAAAAACATTCCTCCTCGTCCTTTACTTCTATCTCACTTGTGTCACATTCTGTTTGAGGACATATGATACTCCTAATTGTATTTGTATGACACGAGGTTCTCCAATATCTTATATGAAGGCTGAAAACCGGTCAGTAGTCAGTATAATTATATGAATATATTGACGATAAGATATGTTTGTTTACGAAGTCTTCATCCGTTTTCTTTGTAGAAATCTGGAACACACATCTGCCTGTGATACCTCGTTATAGACTATTGTGTTACATGTGACATTAGGTCAAGATAACATATGCAAAAGTTATCAAAATGCAGGACAACATTACCGGTATTAAGCATATTACCGATTTTTGTGTGCATCCGACTAGACTGATATTGTGGTAGTTAAAACAAATTTTAAAGTTTAAATATGCAAAAACAACCACGACATTGGCACGTGAAAGTTGCATGGATAACAGCAACCTGTTACAGACATTTATCCCGAAACTAGATCGTTCTTGTTCTTTTTAAAATCGAAGTCATATACATACAACCTTGATCGAAGTTTTAGTCAGAAATATATTCATTTTTAAATTTGACAATTTGCACTGACTTTCAGCGACACGATATTGTAAAAATATATGATAACTTGTACCAGTAGCTGAAATACAAACGGAGAAATGTCATGTTTTCACTTATATAAATATGTATAAACATCACAAATGTGATTGGTTTTGCTGTGGGAAGGTATGGAAGTCGAAAATGGATGTGCTTTAGCATAATACAAAGAATATTCATAACAAAGATAGCCTACTTAAAGCATCGGCAGATTACATTGCTTTTGACTAAATAGTCTGCAAGAACTCTCAGTACTAGCCAACCCTAACGCTTCGTTCAACTAAAACTAATTTTACTGAATGCCGAGATATACATTAAACGAATTAATAAGTCTGTCCGCCTAAGAATACCACATGAAAGATAGCCCTTTTTAATGCATAAGTTTTCTTCTTTTAACTTGCAAGACGATATATTCAGTTTCCTGCTTTAAGGGTACAAAAGAATGACGACATTCCATAGCATAACCCTAACCCTTCACGAGGTTATAAGAAAACACAACAGCCTGCTCATGTGATGTAATCTAAATCTAGAAAAGGGTTGTGTATTAGTCTGGAGAATATCTCTCTGAATGAAATGCTTGAAGAAAGGCTTCAAAAAGAGGACTCAGGTGTCATAATCTAGCCATAGTATTCTGGGGACAGCTTTAGATATTTTTCATTTTCAAATTGTAGTATTTGGTAATAGATTGGGAAATCACTAATATCATAATATGTCGTGATCGAGCTCATATATATAGGTGTACCTTAATCTATGGTAACTTTGTTCTATGTAGGCACACCTGAAACTACAACTAGATCGTCATCCGATCACTTCATACACTTTTCTTCACTCGTTGGTGATAATGGTGTCTTTTGTCATTCATAGATTAAGAAGTAGTATTAGTTCCGTAACAAAGCATGCTGTTTGTTAATGTAAGAAATATGACCTTGACAAATGTCAATGAACTTATAGTAATTGAACCCATGATTGATTCAAGGTCAGAGTTCTCACTGGCTTCCGTGTTCAATGAACTTACAGTTGTTGAACGCATGATTGATCTAAGGTCAGAGTTCAACCTGGCTTCCGTGTCCAATATTGTTTTTCTTACATGATTGGAAAAGGATAATCCGTCTACTGTAGATCAAGAGAGATACTGTGTTCATTTTCGCATTTCATTACATAGTGAATAATGATCAAGTTCCTCGGAACTTTCAGCGTTAGATGTTGTCATAAGTAGATGATCAATATGATAATAAATGAATGCGATAAGTTTGAAAAATTCATGTCATTGCTGTGGGTTGCTTATTATCAGAGTAAAGACAATCTGGATGTGATAATTCATCCTTGTGATGTGATAGCCAAAGGATTGTACGCGAGTGAATAACACTCTTCAATGCAAATTTAGAATTAGATACAGTAGAGTCAAATAACGAATTAAACAAGATCATGCAGATATTCTGTCCTTCTAGGCCTCGTCAGTGATGCTAAAGGTTTAAAATTTTGGAACTAAGGATGCGTCTGAAGAAAATCAAAGATAGGGAAAAAATGAAAAAATCTAGACAGAATGTCCATTCCAATCTCAGGGTGTGAAAGTATAACGTCGGGGACTGATAACACTTCCGCCCTATGTCGTAACGCATTTTGTTACCAATATCACACATATTGTTTGTTTCACAAGGCAGTCATTGTTGGGATTACTCCTCAAAAAAGATTGTTTACGACGTATGTTTACCTGTATCCGATTTAATAGATATTTATCAGAAAGGGTATTATGTTGCACCGATGATGCTTTAAAGACTTTTGAAGTTACCTGTATGAAGTAGAGGATGACAGCGTGTTTGTGTATTCAGTAAATTACATACGTATTACTCAAAACAGGTAAGTACTCTTATCCATTGGTATGCAAGATCGCCCTGGCGGACCCGAAGTGCAGTATGACGTGCAGATCTAAGTGGTTAATATACATTATGATGTATGACGTATGATAGATGATGTATATTGTGTAAATGTTATTACATCACTATTCTACAGGTGTGACAGGATCGCAGAGGGATGGGATAAAGGTGTGTAGTCCTTAATTACCTAGAAATCTATATTGATAAATTAAATCATTTTACAGAGGAAATCTTTCAAGATTCTTTATTGATGCTAGGAACCAAAAGTGAGGAAATCTTGTAGAAACTTGAAGACAATCTAAATCGATTTAACATATTAAGGAAGTAGGAATTATACAAGCTCCTTGCCTTAAACCACTTGTAAATTATGATGATAGGTTTTTAGAGGAGATCTCAGAATTATGTACAAGTTTATAAGTCGTACGATGGATATACTATAACTGAGAACTAAAACCTCGTCACAGTGAAATCTATCAACTTATTGTACAATAGATATACATGTAAGAAAAAAACCTTCAAGTATGGAAAAGATCAAGAGAATACCAACATGTCAACATAATCCCAGCTATAAAACTGGCCAAGTTATGAACAGAAGAAAGATTTACCAGGAGAGTAAGACCAGGTGTTCCAGGAGAGTAAGTGTCTTCTGCTTCATCGCCAACACCCGTCATGTAAACCTTGGTCAGAAATAGACTAAATGAATACAAAATAGGTAGCATTACAACATTATCAAAGAATAAACTAATTTTATATTCCTATATCATACATCATTTTCACTCTGTGAAAGGAAACCGTGTATGTATAATACTTAGGAATTTGATGTAACACTTGAAATGTGATAAAAATATTCTTCAAAGAAAGAAATAGAAAGTGTGTGGGTGGAAGGGTTAGTGAATTGGGGATAGAGAGGAGGGAGTATACTGTCAATATGTAAGGTATAGCGAATGTGATGAATGTTCGTTTTGATTGAACTAAAATTCAATTGGTGTTGAATAGGTTTGAACTATGACCTAAGTATGAGGTAACACCCAAGTCCGTATGTACTGAAACAGACTTCTCTGCATTATGGTTTATGACACGTGTTGACATAGTGTATCAAAAACCGGTCTCTAGTTCTCTTTTCAACGCGAATCAATAGAATTTCTGCTGATTTCATTTACAGGAAACCAGACATAGAGATCCATTGTAAATTGATAAACGCCATAATAGTCATAAAAACATGTTTTTATTCCTGATACCGTAAAATTTTCGTGAGGCTTAGTTTACAAAAAGGTGTTATTTAAAAAATGGTTGCTTAGATAAAAAACCAACATTATTTTTATAATCATAGTGTTTCTTGGACAAGTAAAATATCGAGGGGTTAAAAGTAGCAACGAATTAATCATCGAAAATAAAATCACAACAGAAATTGAAAATTAAACAAAAAAACCCCAAACAAACAAACAAAAAAAAAACAAAAAACAAAAAAACAAAAAAAAATCAGATACAAAGTACAAAATGTGTTTACTCGGATATTAAACATTTTACGCCCTGGAAAGTGTATCATCATTTTTCTTTCTCATTATCATTTTCATTGTTCGTTCTTTTAACACAATTATAATAACTCGATAAAATAAACATCTAAAATCAACAAAATATGCGAATTTAAAAACAATAAGTAATGGTTGTATTTCAACTTTGAAGTTTACGACCACTGATCTTATCATGTAGGACGATGTTCATCCTGAAAACCTGTCGGGAGGACAACACATATGTATTTATAATATTGAATATGTAAGAAATTTACTTTAACTGATGAATAATTCACCAGTGTAGTTTTAAAATCTTATTCATTATGAAATTTAGATGATAAATAGATAGCAGAAATACTTGAACACGACATGAAGATACGCTAGACTAGGTTCTGTGTAAAAGAAACGGATATTTATATATCGTTAATAAAATGAAAATTGAGGATCTGTTCAAATCAGCATAAAGCGGGGTGGTTGTTTTCAGATCCATTTCATTCAAAATTGAGGTACTTTTATCAAATACAGAATCAAGATAAATTTTAAGTGGCATTTAACCAGAAATGTGTTTTCATATTCAATCTCTCTCACAGCATGCGTTATTCCGATGCACATGCATTCTAAATCCTTCACAATATCTCAACAAATGACTATGTTTATTCAGCATAAATTATAGCGTAATATATCAAGTTGTAACACTTCAAACAAAACAAAAGATGTTCTCTATTTACACATTTCAGCTAGTCCTTTACAGCACGCTCAATAGTGACATGAGACGTCTTAAGGAAATGCACATCGATCATCATGTTTCATGTCTTGGTGTTCTGCATGGAGACAGTAAAATGCTTGAAGTTGTATGTATGAAGAAGAGTATTTTCCCCGTTATTCTGTGTTAAGAGGTCTTTCTGTGTGATAAACATGACACGCCTATTACGTAACAGGACACCCCAAGATATAACAAAAGGAAGTGAAATACCGATAACCGGTCATGCTTTGTTGACAATGTATCATATTAGGGGGAAGACAATATATGCACCCCTGTCAATAGAAACAAATATTGAAAAAGACTTTATCAACGACATTTGGAACATGTTGTGTGTGATATATTACACACTCTTTGATAGATAACAAGGGATGGTAGGGTGTATGTAGACGTTGTGTGTGAGATATATGAACTGTTGATAGATAACAAGGGATGGTAGGGTGTATGTAGATGTTGTGTGTGATATATTAGAACTGTATGATAGATAACAAGGGATGGTAGGGTGTATGTAGATGTTGTGTGTGATATATTAGAACTGTATGATATATAACAAGGGTAGGGTGTATGTAGATGTTGTGTGTGATAAAATAGAAATGTATGATAGAAAACAAGGGATGGTAGGGTGTATGTAGATGTTGTGTGTGATATATTAGAACTGTATGATAGATAACAAGGGATGGTAGGGTGTATGTAGATGTTGTGTGTGATATATTAGAACTGTATGATAGATAACAAGGGATGGTAGGGTGTATGTAGATGTTTTGTATATTAGAACTGTATGATAGATAACAAGGGATGGTAGGGTGTATGTAGATGTTGTGATATATTAGAACTGTATGATAGATAACAAGGGATGGTAGGGTGTATGTAGATGTTGTGTGTGATATATTAGAACTGTATGATAGATAACAAGGGATGGTAGGGTGTATGTAGATGTTGTGTGTGATATATTAGAACTGTATGATAGATAACAAGGGATGGTAGGGTGTATGTATATGTTGTGTGTGTGATATATTAGAACTGTATGATAGATAACAAGGGATGGTAGGGTGTATGTAGATGTTGTGTGTGATATATTAGAACTGTATGATAGATAACAAGGGATGGTAGGGTGTATGTAGATGTTGTGTGTGATATATTAGAACTGTATGATAGATAACAAGGGATGGTAGGGTGTATGTAGATGTTGTGTGTGATATATTTGAACTGTTTGATAGATAACAAGGGATGGTAGGGTGTATGTAGATGTTGTGTGTGATATATTAGAACTGTATGATAGATAACAAGGGATGGTAGGGTGTATGTAGATGTTGTGTGTGATATATTAGAACTGTATGATAGATAACAAGGGATGGTAGGGTGGTAGATGTTGTGTGTGATATATTAGAACTGTATGTAGATGTTGTGTGTGTATATATATTAGAACTGTATGATAGATAACAAGGGATGGTAGGGTGTATGTAGATGTTGTGTGTGATATATTAGAACTGTATGATAGATAACAAGGGATGGTAGGGTGTATGTAGATGTTGTGTGTGATATATTAGAACTGTATGATAGATAACAAGGGATGGTAGGGTGTATGTAGATGTTGTGTGTGATATATTAGAACTGTATGATAGATAACAAGGGATGGTAGGGTGTATGTAGATGTTGTGTGTGATATATTAGAACTGTATGATAGATAACAAGGGATGGTAGGGTGTATGTAGATGTTGTGTGTGATATATTAGAACTGTATGATAGATAACAAGGGATGGTAGGGTGTATGTAGATGGGATGGTAGGGTGTATGTAGATGTTGTGTGTGATATATTAGACACTGTATGATAGATAACAAGGGCTGGTAGGGTATGTAGATGTTGTGTGTGATATATTAGAACTGTATGATAGATAACAAGGGATGGTAGGGTGTATGTAGATGTTGTGTGTGATATATTAGAACTGTATGATAGATAACAAGGGATGGTAGGGTGTATGTAGATGTTGTGTGTGATATATTAGAACTGTATGATAGATAACAAGGGATGGTAGGGTGTATGTAGATGTTGTGTGTGATATATTAGAACTGTATGATAGATAACAAGGGATGGTAGGGTGTATGTAGATGTTGTGTGTGATATATTAGAACTGTATGATAGATAACAAGGGATGGTAGGGTGTATGTAGATGTTGTGTGTGATATATTAGAACTGTATGATAGATAACAAGGGATGGTAAGGTGTATGTAGATGTTGTGTGTGATATATTAGAACTGTATAACAAGGGATGGTAAGGTGTATGTAGATGTTGTGTGTGATATATTAGAACTGTATAACAAGGGATGGTAAGGTGTATGTAGATGTTGTGTGTGATATATTAGAACTGTATGATAGATAACAAGGGATGGTAGGGTGTATGTAGATGTTGTGTGTGATATATTAGAACTGTATGATAGATAACAAGGGATGGTAGGGTGTATGTAGATGTTGTGTGTGATATATTAGAACTGTATGATAGATAACAAGGGATGGTAGGGTGTATGTAGATGTTGTGATATATTAGAACTGTATGATAGATAACAAGGGATGGTAGGGTGTATGTAGATGTTGTGATATATTAGAACTGTATGATAGATAACAAGGGATGGTAGGGTGTATGTAGATGTTGTGTGTGTGATATATTAGAACTGTATGATAGATAACAAGGGATGGTAGGGTGTATGTAGATGTTGTGTGTGATATATTAGAACTGTATGATAGATAACAAGGGATGGTAGGGTGTATGTAGATGTTGTGTGTGATATATTAGAACTGTATGATAGATAACAAGGGATGGTAGGGTGTATGTAGATGTTGTGTGTGATATATTAGAACTGTATGATAGATAATGAGGGATGGTAGGGTGTATGTAGATGTTGTGTGTGATATATTAGAACTGTATGATAGATAACAAGTGGTAGGGTGTATGTAGATGTGTGTGTGTGATATATTAGAACTGTATGATAGATAACAAGGGATGGTAGGGTGTATGTAGATGTTGTGTGTGATATATTAGAACTGTATGATAGATAACAAGGGATGGTAGGGTGTATGTAGATGTTGTGTGTGATATATTAGAACTGTATGATAGATAACAAGGGATGGTAGGGTGTATGTAGATGTTGTGTGTGATATATTAGAACTGTATGATAGATAACAAGGGATGGTAGGGTGTATGTAGATGTTGTGTGTGATATATTAGAACTGTATGATAGATAACAAGGGATGGTAGGGTGTATGTAGATGTTGTGTGTGATATATTAGAACTGTATGATAGATAACAAGGGATGGTAGGGTGTATGTAGATGTTGTGTGTGATATATTAGAACTGTATGATAGATAACAAGGGATGGTAGGGTGTATGTAGATGTTGTCCGGTTTAGGTGACTTGGCGGGTATTTAATTTCGCGTTTGGTTATCAGTTAGGATCAATATATAAAGACATAAGATATATTTTCTAAAATCTTCATTCACTGTTAGCTGAGTATTTAATTCAAATCAAATTTCCCGGGAATATCACAAACCGTAAGTCTTGTTTTGTTACACTTGGCTGAATTGATGTTACATTATTCTAAAAAAAAACGACTCACTAGATCCTTGCCATAAGGAAAAACACCTTGTCCTTCACAACACAAACACGACAACGCAGAAGTCGAAAAAAATACAGTAAAACTTTTTTCTTGTTCTGTCTTGTAGCATATGGGAAAACGATGTGTCACAATGTTTGATAAAGTGGCGAAGACAATTAACAACTGCGCTATGCCGTTGGTTAGTTCCTAGGTAGTGACAAGCGCCTCATTATCGGGTGATAAACGATTGCGTCGAGACAGCGTGACCTGGAAAAGTTACACAAGTTGCGTTGAAGAGACACTAAATCTACCACCTTTGGTAGAAAAACGTCATACTTATATATTAAGCCACTGATTCAAGCACGAGAAATTTATCAAAATAAAATAACGATATATTTATTTCCTACTCCACATCTGTATTTTCCATATAATCACATTACCTTGACTACATTGGGTATTTCTCGGTCCTGCAATAAATTCTTTGGGAGCCGTCATCACTGACGAGTGCTAGAAGGGAGACACAGCTGTATGATACAGTTTCATTCATTATTTGGCTCTACAGTGTCTTATTCTGTAGAAGTGAAAGAAGATATTCACCTGTGTGTATATCACATAAAATATGAACACGAGACGATCATAAATTAAAGAAGTAATTATAAAACTTAACAAGAGCAAAAGTGGGATAACGTATTTATTGAGTTTAATAGCAAAACAAATTTCTCTACAAAACATAATATATTACTCTACAAGATATAGCACAGAAAACTACATTTTGTTGTTTATCAATGTAGGTACAACGCCTCTCTGTTGTTTAGCAATCAATGTACAACGCCACTCTGTTGTTTAGCAACCAATGTACAACGTCACTCTGTTGTTTAGCAATCAAGTTATAACACCACTCTGTTATTTAGCAATCAAGGTACAACGCCACTCTGTTGTTTATCAATGTAGGTACAACGCCTTTCTGTTGTTTAGCAATCAAGGTACAACGTCACTCTGTTGTTTAGCAACCAAGGTACAACGTCACTCTGTTGTTTAGCAATCAAGGTACAACGCCACTCTGTTGTTTAGCAACTAAGGCACAACGTCACTCTGTTGTTTAGCAATCAAGGTACAACGCCACCCTGTTGTTTAACAATCAATGTACAACGTCACTCTGTTGTTTAGCAATCAAGGTACAACGTCACTCTGTTGCTTAGCAACTAAGGCACAACGCCACTCTGTTGTTTAGCAATCAAGTTATAACACCACTCTGTTGTTTAGCAATCAAGGTACAACGCCACTCTGTTGTAAGCAATCAAGGTACAACGTCATTCTGTTCTTAAGCAATTAAGGTACAACGCCACACTGTTGCTTAGCAATCAAGGTACAACGCCATTCTGTTGTTTAGCAATCAAGGTACAACGCCAATCTGTTGTTTAGCAATCAAGGTACAACGCCATTTTGTTTTAGCAATCAAGGTACAACGCCACTCTGTTGTTTAGCAATCAAGGTACAACGCCATTCTGTTGTTTAGCAATCAAGGTACAACGTCACTCTGTTGTTTAGCAATCAAGGTACAACGCCACTCTGTTGTTTAGCAATCAAGGTACAACGCCACTCTGTTGTTTAGCAATCAAGGTACAACGTCACTCTGTTGTTTAGCAATCAAGGTACAACGCCACTCTGTTGTTTAGCAATCAAGGTACAACGCCACTCTGTTGTTTAATCAAGGTACAACGTCAAGGTACAACGCCACTCTGTTGTTTAGCAACTAAGGTACAACGCCACTCTGTTGTTTAGCAATCAAGGTACAACGCCACTCTGTTGTTTAGCAATCAAGGTACAACGCCACTCTGTTGTTTAGCAATCAAGGTACAACGCCACTCTGTTGTTTAGTAATCAATGTACAACGCCACTCTGTTGTTTAGTAAGCAAGGTACAACGCCACTCTGTTGTTTAGCAATCAAGGTACAACGTCACTCTGTTGTTTAGCAATCAAGGTACAACGCCACTCTGTTGTTTAGCAATCAAGGTACAACGCCACTCTGTTGTTGAGTAATCAAGGTACAACGCCACTCTGTTGTTTAGTAATCAAGGTACAACGCCACTCCGTTGTTTAGTAAGCAAGGTACAACGCCACTCTGTTGTTTAGCAATCAAGGTACAACGCCACTCTGTTGTTTAGTAATCAAGGTACAACGCCACTCTGTTGTTTAGTAATCAAGGTACAACGCCACTCTGTTGTTTAGTAATCAAGGTACAACGCCACTCTGTTGTTTATCAATCAAGGTACAACGCCACTCTAAAAGCAGTAAACAGTTTTAGTATACATGTACTTAGATCTTGTTTTTGGGAGAAAATTCAGATATTTTGATATACATGTATTATTCATAAGATTGTTTTGTATAAAATGATAACAAAACTTGATAACAATATACTGCCATGTCTTAAGACGAAAAATCCCGACCAACGCTACAAATAATCTGCAAAACAGTTTAAAATGTACATATCTGATACTGACCTGTAAAAGAAGTTAAAAACCTTATCGTGAAGAAAATATGTCTAAGAGTAAGGGGTGCAGGGTAACTATTGTATCAGTTATTGAATGACTTAAAGAGATAGAAACACACCTGCTGGGGAAAAAAACGATTACTTCGAAATCGAGAACATTCCTCAAGAAGTGCAAATAAAGAGAGATAATGCAGCACCTCAACCATAAACATGTCGGCTTTAACGGTGGTATTTCATTCATTCATATAGTTTCCATGGAGATCTGCACTCTACCTGTCACCTGATCATTCAATCAAATACGTGTCTTCCTGAACACAAAGCAACAACCTTACCAAGAAGTCAAAGAGGAAATATCATATACAGCTTCGAAACACTGACAATATCGTGTCTATTGCTTATAAAATCCCTTTGTCAATAAAGAGATTGCCTGTTTCAAGTATTTTAATCCTTGTAGGATTCAGTTCAGGAAGAAAACATCACAAGTTTGACTATTAAATTGCTATATTTCATTAAAAAATCACCTTCGACGATGAATTAAGTTAACTATGAAAAATATACTTCAACCCAGCTGGACTCTACCCGGGTTAGGCACCACTCATTATAACGGTTCTATTGTAACTTCGGGTGGTTAAAAAATTTCCATGGAGACACAATACCTGTTCAAATGTTATTCATCGGAATGGAAATTTTCTTTGTGATTAAGTGGACAGGTAACAATGTAGCTGGGTTCACAACCCCGAGTAAATCAGAGGTCCATCAAGGGGATTATTCAGGGGTAAAACGGTGTACCAACAGTTTGTAACTGATAGTTTGGGAATGACCTCGGGATATTTCCCGCCACTAAATATTGCATCAGACACGAGTGTTAAGACATAATGATCCTTTGAAGATATTGTTTTATTTCAATAAATATTTGGAAACATCAACAATATATCGTTTCCACAAGAGATCTACAATTATTATCGATCGTTGACCACTGATTTTCATTTTAGAGCTACCATTCATATGATGGGCGCCGTCTCAATTTCTCTTTCCCGTGAAAATTTATGGTGATTCATATTTCCTTATTAGGTATATCTCCGGTAATATCAATTCGGATTATGAGAAATCGAGTAATAATTTGAGAAAATTAAAGTTTAAACATAAATATAATGTCCATGCATTAAATGAAGGCGTTCGTCCATTATCATTATTACAATCTTAACGGCACGTCTACACATAAAAGGTCATTAGGGCCATCAAACGGTAAAACACACAGCGATCCAAAAGGAAATAACGTTAAACAAACCAAAAGGTAAAAGACAAATGTTAAAAGTCTTAAATGGGTATGTTAACACAAAAGATTGAAATGGTACGTCATAGTCTATTATATAGACCAACATCTTTCAGGTAATGTAGAATTTTACAAATCTCAATAGTTTCAAAAAGGGATTTTAGACATGTAATGTTACGATAAAAACGTTCTCGAGTAGACCGAAGGTCAATACAGTCCAATAAAAAATGTTTAACGGTGAATGGCTCATCACATCCTATGCACCAAGGATTATCTTCGCTTTTCAACATATATGCATGTGTAATGTATGTATGACCCATCCGAAGACGGGCAAGGACAACTTCGTCTCGGTGGTTGTCTCTATAGCATGGAGACCATTCACCGATAACAGGTTTAACGGAGTGCAATTTGTTATTGGTATAGGTATTCTAATCCTTCTGCCACTGAGTTTTTAAAATTTGTTTAATAAATGGTTGTAAATCGGTAAAATGAAGTTAAAAACAACAGGTGGTAGCGATAAAGCTTCCTTTGTGGCACGATCTGCGTTGGTAAGTTTTCTACTTTGAATTATTTTAAAATATTTTATTTTTTTTTTATTCAAATACCCGGCTCAATTACTCCCTACACTGTATTACAGCATTACTAGTTCTATAAATAGGCTGATTATTTGTCCATTACTTATCTTATTAGTTTATATTTATAACAGCTATAAATTGGTGCAAATATATTGCAAATTATCAGGATCCATATTAATTCCCTAAAAAATAAAAAATAAACGAAAACCAAAACCAAAAAATACCTTAAAATATATATATTCAAACATAAAAAAACAAACAAAAGAAACACAAAACAAAAAAAAATCAATATATATATATATATATATACAAAACACTAGAACGTAAGAAGCAAACATTTATATGGAAATAATTTGAGGACCAGTTCTGTCGGTCGCCAGAAATGAATATTGTTACATAAATAACACTACTTAATATGTCATGCTTTACCGTTTTAACTTGATCATTAATTCGCAAGCAACTATCGACTATTGGCACTGCTACCATATTTGGCGATCCACTTTTGATATATATATATAGCTATAATTATGTAGATTAGACATTTAAGAGTATTACAACATATATATCAGAGAGTATGTAAGTATAATGCTATATGGTATTGTTTGTGGTGACCTGTAGATCGTTCATCTACGGTTTGACCACGTGACTCACAATAGGGCATTACAGACCATTGCAGTCATTACACCTTATAAGGAAACGAACAAATCAAATAGGATATAGATTACCATAAAACGTTATTAGAACTTACGTCATTGATATCTTATATTAAAAGGCATCAATGTTTATGAAATAAACCGGATGCAATCTTTCTTGTTTAAAAAAGGTATTTCTTTCTTTTGCATGTTTAATGAGAAACATATCCGCTTATTTCTTTCTTAATATCATCTACTTTCAGTCGCCCGAATTCTTACTTTTGTGCAGTCACTGACTTCGAACGTTTCTCCACACTGTGTAATATATACCTGTAAACCAGTAGATTACTTATCCAAATACTAATAAAGGGTTTAATGAAGGTGCAACCGTACAAAATGAATATCATTATATGGGACGAAATGAATAAGCGACGGCATGTGTCAGCTAGTGTGTCATACCCTCACTCCAGACACATAAGCTAGTGTGTCATACCCTAACTCCAGATACATCAGCTGGTGTGTCATAACCTCACTCCAGACACATCAGCTAGTGTGTCACATCCTAACTCCAGATACATCAGCTAGTGTGTCATACCACACTCCAGACACGTCAGCTATTGTGTCTTATTTCACTCCAGACACATCAGCTAGTGTGTCATAACCTCACTCCAGACACATCAGCTAGTGTGTCATACCCTCACTCCAGACACATCAGCTAGTGTGTCATAACCTCACGCCAGACACATCAGCTAGTGTGTCACACCCTAACTCCAGATACATCAGCTAGTGTGTCATAACCTCACGCCAGACACATCAGCTAGTGTGTCTTACCTCACTCCAGACACACTAGCTAGTGTGTCATACCTCACTCCAGATACACCAGCTAGTGTGTCATACCTCACTCCAGACACATCAGCTAGTGTGACATACCTCACTCCAGACACAACAGCTAGTGTGTCATTCCTCACTCCAGACATATCAGCTAGTGTGTCATACCTCTTTCCAAATACACCCTAGTTCTAGTTCTTTATTACCTTGAGTCGTGTGACTCATTGGTTAAAGCAAACAACACATAGTTATAACAATATACAAAAAACACAGAAACAACACAAACCCGGAGAGAGTAAACAACACATGTAAGCTGCCTTAATATATTTAGACAAGTTTGTTATTTCTTTTGTATTGTTTGCATTTAAGAATATCAATTTAAACATACTAGGTTTTTTATAATAGTATCTTTTCAAAAATTTTCTTCTGAGGTTCGACATATAACATATACATAAACATTCAAATCACAATTAGAACACAAATTTCTTGATAGATATCGGCCTTTTTTCTACTTTTAGATTATGAGAAGATAGTATATTTTTGTAATTTCTTTTGTATTACCTAGGTATTGATTTTTTCAGATTTTGTAAATCATTATCATGATAAAGATGTTTTTTATTTCGAGGAAGTTCTGATTTTTTCTTTAAAAAACATATTTCTTTCTCTGATTATATTATAATGAACATCCGTATTGTTTTCTGACTCCCAAATATAACCTAAACCTAGATGATACAGCTCATTTTTTATATTTAAAACCCATTTGTCTTTCTTCTCCAACATATCATCGTAGCATGATTTCAATATACAATTTTCGGTCTTTTTCAATTTCATCCAGTTCTTACACCAGATACCATCAGTGTGTTCCAAATAAACCATATTATTACAAGTATTTTTCCGCACACCTAAAAGTCTTTTACAAAACATCATGTGAATTTTTTCAACATCAGTGCCTGTCCCCATATTTCTGACCCATAACTCAAAATACTATTAACGTATGTATCAAAGACACAATTGGGTTTCAATATTAAAATAATTTTTACGACATACTTCTGTAACTGCAAATAAAGCTTTGCTCCTCGCTCTGCAATTTTTTGTTGTGTTTTTCTACATTGTAATTAATTAACAGACCCAAATAGTGTGTTTACAATTTCTAATTGACAACCGTCATAGTTCCAAATCTTGTCATTTCTCAGACACACTAAAAACATGATTTTTGTTTTAGTATTAACTGTTAAATCCCATTTTTTTGTATACATTTAAAGAATTAAGCATATCTTGTAACCCTTTCGGCGTCACACTGCATACATTAATAGAAATAAATTTAAGGTCTGTATTTCAATGGAAGGACAGTTGTCAATTAAAAATGCATTTCACAATCATTTACAGACACACCAACAATCCGTTTTCACAATCAGTAATTGTCCATTATACTCACACAACATTTAACTCTAGACACACCATTAACTAGTGTGTCCTTTATTAATTTATACCTTCACTTAACCAAACGCTTTAGTATAATCCAGTGTGTCATACCTCTTTCCAGACACACCAGCTAGTGTGTCATACCTCATCAGGTAGTGTATCAGACACACCAGCTAGTGTGTCAGACACACCAGCTAGTGTGTCATACCTCACTCCAGACACACCAGCTAGTGTGTCATACCTCACTCCAGACACACCAGCTAGTGTGTCATACCTCACTCCAGACACACCAGGTAGTTTGTCATACCTCACTCCAGACACACCAGCTAGTGTGTCATACCTCACTCCAGACACACCAGGTAGTTTGTCATACCTCACTCCAGACACACCAGCTAGTGTGTCATACCTCACTCCAGACACACCAGGTAGTGAGTCATACCCTCACTCCAGACACAACAGCTAGTGTGTCATACCTCACTCCAGACACACCAGCTAGTTTGTCATACCTCACTCCAGACACACCAGCTAGTGTGTCATACCTCACTCCAGACACACCAGCTAGTGTGTCATACCTCACTCCAGACACACCAGCTAGTGTGACATACCTCACTCCAGACACACCAGCTAGTGTGTCATACCTCACTCCAGACACACCAGGTAGTTTGTCATACCTCACTCCAGACACACCAGCTAGTGTGTCATACCTCACTCCAGACACATCAGCTAGTGTGTCATACCTCACTCCAGACACATCAGCTAGTGTGTCATACCTCACTCCAGACACAACAGCTAGTGTGTCATTCCTCACTCCAGACACACCAGGTAGTTTGTCATACCTCACTCCAGACACACCAGGTAGTTTGTCATACCTCACTCCAGACACACCAGCTAGTGTGTCATACCTCACTCCAGACACACCAGCTAGTGTGTCATACCTCACTCCAGACACACCAGCTAGTGTGTCATACCTCACTCCAGACACAACAGCTAGTGTGTCATACCTCACTCCAGACACACCAGCTAGTGTGTCATACCTCACTCCAGACACACCAGGTATTTTGTCATAACTCACTCCAGACACATCAGCTAGTGTGTCATTCCTCACTCCAGACACACCAGGTAGTTTGTCATACCTCACTCCAGACACACCAGCTAGTGTGTCATACCTCACTCCAGACACACCAGCTAGTGTGTCATACCTCACTCCAGACACAACAGCTAGTGTGACATTCCTCACTCCAGACACACCAGCTAGTGTGTCATACCTCACTCCAGACACAACAGCTAGTGTGTCAGACACAACAGCTACCTCACTCCAGGACACACAGCTGTGTCCTCACTCCAGACACACCAGCTAGTGTGTCATACCTCTTTCCAGACACACCAGGTAGTTTGTCATAACTCACTCCAGACACACCAGCTAGTGTGTCATACCTCACTCCAGACACATCAGCTAGTGTGTCATACCTCACTCCAGACACATCAGCTAGTGTGTCATACCTCACTCCAGACACACCAGGTAGTGTGTCATACCTCACTCCAGACACACCAGCTAGTGTGTCATACCTCACTCCAGACACACCAGCTAGTGTGTCATACCTCACTCCAGACACACCAGGTAGTTTGTCATACCTCACTCCAGACACATCAGCTAGTGTGTCATTCCTCACTCCAGACACACCAGGTAGTTTGTCATACCTCACTCCAGACACACCAGCTAGTGTGTCATACCTCACTCCAGACACAACAGGTAGTGTGACATTCCTCACTCCAGACACACCAGCTAGTGTGTCATACCTCACTCCAGACACAACAGCTAGTGTGTCATACCTCACTCCAGACACAACAGCTAGTGTGTCATACCTCACTCCAGACACAACAGCTAGTGTGTCATTCCTCACTCACGACACACCAGGTAGTTTGTCATACCTCACTCCAGACACAACAGCTAGTGTGTCATTCCTCACTCCAGACACAACAGCTAGTGTGTCATACCTCACTCCAGACACAACAGCTAGTGTGTCATACCTCTTTCCAGACACATCAGCTAGTGTGTCATACCCTCACTCCAGACACACCAGCTAGTGTGTCATACCTCACTCCAGACACACCAGGTAGTGTACTCTTAGTGACGGATCAGTCACTTTGACAACGATCTTATTTAGTTTTGTGTTTGCGGTATTTACACGTGATCTTTGTATACAAATTTGCCAGTAGCCTATTTAAATATATAATAGATACCAAATGGGACTTGTTTTCTGCTTGATGGATCAAACATTGTATAATTCAGATATTGTGATTGATGTGAAAATGCTATCTTTTTCCCCAGACAATTATTGCAAAAACTTCCAGACACTTAGTTTCCTTACACAATCAGAAAAATCCAAAATTCCTGAAACTATTTACAGAAAGGTATTGATTTTTTCCTCGATATCCGTTCATTAAAGACTTTTGTAGCTTAAGCTGTACAAACAACGCGTAATTTAGATGTTCAGTGAATCACATTAGGCAATATAACCACTCCAACACTAAGGTCAGGTGTGTAGGAATCTCGACCCTTGACCTCTTGACCTGTAGAAGTAGACCTGCCTTAATAATGTGAACGCTGTCGACAATGTCTATATATAACCTATGGAATCTCGTGGTTTTAGAGATTAATGACACAACTATAATGTAGACAAATAAACAAAACAATTTGTTGTTATGACGTAATTTATTTGTTTATATTCCTTTAACAACAAGCATTCCTCTAAAATTTCAGGCACGCATTAACAATGTAAGGTATGAAATATATTATTTAATACTTGTTACGATCTAAATCTAAACAATTCAACTTTGTCAATAAGTTGATAACAAAAGTAAACCATTCTTTATCATCCTTATGATGGTATTTTGCTGTCTTTCACTTACTGAAGTCTGACCGTAACACAATTTCATTTATCGTTATTGTTATTAGTCGTGTTAGTCAGAAAACTGAATGTTTTGGCTAAATTTATGTCGACTTGTCGAAATCATCATCAAGTTGGACAACCATGGACGTCGGTCAAATGTAGTGTTAGTTTTTAGAGAAAATCACTACTAGTTACAATAATTATTCTAAAAATACGTAATAAAATAACTTGTCAGAAATACCACCATACAAACATATCCCATATCATCCTACCTTTTTCCTCTCATAAAATTTTGCAAATATATATCTCTGTTTCAAAGCGTATTATGATGATGATGATGATTACGATGATGATTATGATGATGATGATGATGATGATGATGATGATGATGACTATGATGATTATGATGATGATTATTATTATTATTAGGATTATGATGATGATGATGATGATGATGATGATGATGATGATGATGATGATGATGAATAATATGATGATTATGATGATGATGATGATGATGATGATGATGATGATGATGATGATGATGATGAATACTATGATGATTATGATGATGATGATGATGATGATGATGATTATGATGATGATGATGATGATGATGATGATGATGATGATGATGATTATGATGATGATGATTATGATGTTGATGATGATGATGATGATGATGATGATGATGATTATGATGATGATGATGATGATGATTACGATGATGATGATTATGATGATGATGATGATGATGATGATGATGATGATGATGATGATGATGATGATGATGATGATGATGATGATGATGATGATGATGATGATGATGATGATGATGATGATGATGATGATGATGATGATGATGATGATGATGATGATGATGATGATGATGATGATGATGAATACTATGATGATGATGATGATGATGATGATGTGTATGATGATGATGATGATTACGATGATGATGATGATGATGATGATGATGATGATGATGATGATGATGATGATGATGATGCACCATAGAAATTCACCATATTCCCTTGCCTTATTTGAATATAAGGTCAGCTGTTTATCTGCCTAAATTAAGAAATAATTACTAGAATCAACATTTCATATATTTACAAATACGAACATGTCTAGATCTACTGTAGTATTTTTGTCCACCTTAGTAACGGGACTATTCTGAGTACAAACATTTAATGAAATATACAATATTTCTAGGGTTCTAGTTGAAATCCCATACAAATTTTCTACAATTAATGAATACATTTCATCATCGTGTTTCCTTCGATGAACACTTTTCTCTCTTGCTATTGAAAATGATTAACAAACTATGTTTATAACAACAACAAAAACAACAACAACAACAATAACAAAAACAACAACAACATTAAAGCAGCCAATCTTGCAATAAAAATAAAACATCTTACTGAACGTGTATAACAAAGGAATAACAATGATAACATAATTAAAGAGTCTGGTGTTAACAATTCTAAGTGCCATATATCCCCTTAACGTACTTAACACGGTGCTCGATACTCGAGGGGTTCCGTTAACTATCACTATCTGCACCACAGTCACAATTTGTTACACTGATAACAGGGTAGTAATGTTACGGGTGTTATTACACTGATAACAGGGTAGTAATGTTACGGGTGTTATTACACTGATAACAGGGTAGTTATGTGATGGGTGTTATAACACTGATAACAGGGTAGTTATGTGATGGGTGTTATTACACTGATAACAGGGTAGTTATGTAATGGGTGTTATTACACTGATAACAGGGTACTTATGTTACGGGTGTAATTACACTGATAACAGGGTAGTTATGTAATGGGTGTTATAACACTGATAACAGGGTAGTTATGTGATGGGTGTTATAACACTGATAACAGGGTAGTTATGTAATGGGTGTTATTACACTGATAACAGGGTAGTTATGTTACAGGTGTTATTACACTGATAACAGGGTAGTTATGTGATGGGTGTTATAACACTGATAACAGAGTAGTTATGTGCTGGGTGTTATTACACTGATAACAGGGTAGTTATGTAATGTGTTATTACACTGATAACAGGGTAGTTATGTTACAGGTGTTATTACACTGATAACAGGGTAGTTATGTGATGGGTGTTATAACACTGATAACAGGGTAGTTATGTGATGGGTGTTATTACACTGATAACAGGGTAGTTATGTGATGGGTGTTATAACACTGATAACAGGGTAGTAATGTTACGGGTGTTATTACACTGATAACAGGGTAGTTATGTGATGGGTGTTATAACACTGATAACAGAGTAGTTATGTGCTGGGTGTTATTACACTGATAACAGGGTAGTTATGTTATAGGTGTTATTACACTGATAACAGGGTAGTTATGTTACGGGTGTTATTACACTGATAACAGGGTAGTTACGTGATGGGTGTTATTACACTGATAACAGGTAGTTAAGTGATGGGTGTTATTACACTGATAACAGGGTAGTTATGTAATGGGTGTAATTACACTGATAACAGGGTAGTTATGTGATGGGTGTTTTAACACTAATAACAGGGTAGTTATGTGATAGGTGTTTTAACACTAATAACAGGGTAGTTAAGTGATAGGTGTTTTAACACTAATAACAGGGTAGTTATGTGATGGGTGTTATAACACTGATAACAGGGTAGTTATGTAATGGGTGTAATTACACTGATAACAGGATAGTTACGTGATGGGTGTTATTACACTGATAACAGGGTAGTTATGTGATGGGTGTTATAATACTGATAACAGGGTAGTTATGTAATGGGTGTTATTACACTGATAACAGGGTAGTTATGTAACGGGTGTTATTACACTGATAACAGGGTAGTTATGTAATATGTGTTATTACACTGATAACAGGGTAGTTATGTTATAGGTGTTAAGTGATGGGTATTTTAACACTGATAACAGGGTAGTTATGTTATAGGTGTTAAGTGATGGGTATTTTAACACTGATAACAGGGTATATATGTTATCAGTGTTATTTCAGTGTAGTTATTAATTTTACTTTGACAACGCAATATATAACAAGTATAAATTAAAATATGGAAATGATGATGATATTAAGTGTACGAGGTTTGATAGAACAATGATAAAATAGAATTTAGCAGTCTACTATAACTGGGGTGTTAACATAAGACAAACAAGAAGGACCATTTCAAGTTACAGATACCACTACAATCATTCTCGTCCTAGCATGAAACATCATGACTAAAAAGTTGTTTTTAAAGTTTGCAAGAAATAACACAATATTCAGAAGCGGTTACAGATAGATATTTCAGCTGATTAATGTGGAATTTATGTTGACATATATGCAAATGTTGACCTTGACCTCATGGACCGTATGGAAAATCTTGACAATGCGAACATTACACAAATCTTCAACAACAAATTGTGTAGCAACTGCATGTTTTCCATATATGTAATTTCTGTCAACAAACAGGATATGGCACTCTCGAATACAGAGATAATGGAATATGAAGCCAAACCAATGTTTATGTTTCGGAATCTCGAAACCATTACCGTCACAAATAAATAACTTACATACATGATACGAAGAACTGTGTCTTTCTAATAAGTGTTTTTCATTTCCTTTTTCACAGTTAACTGGATAATTACAAAACTGCAAATTGTATTCAGTAATAATGTTTCTGAGAACATGACAAGTTCAAAAACATGATATCGTTATATTTGATAAAAAAATATACCATCGGAAGTGACCTTTCACATTGAAGGCTTCAAAAGCAAATCATAAAATGTAACATTCTATGTACTAAGATGTGTTTTAGCTCCATGTTGTATTGTATTTTGTCAATATACATATCAAAAACGTTCTATTACAAATACATTGTGTAATTAACATGTACCAATTAAATTATTGATGAAAAAATATTGCATTATATTTCAAAGCTAATGTCAAAGACACAACTTTTTAAAGCAAACATTTCACCCTCAAAAATGTGTAAGTTCACCAGGAATTGTAAACAACATTCACAAACAAACAACGCCAGGGAATACACGATTAACCAGTGTGTACAATGATAACAACAAACTTGTATATTGTCACAGATATACCTTCAAATCTCTGCTTTGTCATACAGATAAAATCTATATCTTACCCAATACTAACAGCAACATGATAACAATGCATTATATTGTTAACAGGCAAACATATTTTCATATCTTTGGTTATAACATTTTTATACTTTTGTTAAACTACTCCGCTTGAAATAATGCTAAAATGCACCAAACGTTGCAGCCTATCTAACAACAATACACAATTATATTATATATTGAATAATGAGTTGATAACCGGGCGAAACTACTCCAATTGAAATAATGTTAAAACGCACCAAACGTTGAAGTTAATTTAAAAACACAAAATTATAACAACATATATTGTATAATGAGTTGATAACCGGGCAAAACTACTCTGAATGAAATAATATGAAAATGCACCAAACGTTGAAGTTGAATTAACAACACACAATTATGACATCATACATTGTATAATGAGTTGATAACAGTGCGTTCATAAAAAAAAATTTAAGGAATGTACAAAAACGTTGGCAGGTGAAAAATGAATATTGTATTTCTGTCTAAGATAACAAGCACAAGAGATTGCCATCACTTTTAAGTGTTTTTATCTTCTACAATTTTTATCTTTTTTAAAATGTCCTGTGACATTGAAAAAGTATTGATACAGATCAATGATCAAATATTGTTTAATTTGAATCAATGAAAATATCAATAACATCATTGTATGTAATTTCCTGTGTTTTACAGTCATTTAGTAAAACATACTTCATTATCATACTCTGACATATATACATGTACTAAAGTGTATTCTACATTCTGTGTTTTACACAGTCATATTATAAAACATACTTCTGACAGATATATGTGCACTAGAAGTGTATTCTAAGTCCTGTGTTTTACACAGTCATATTATAAAACATACTTCTGACAGATATATGTGCACTAGAAGTGTATTCTAAGTCCTGTGTTTTACACAGTCATATTATAAAACATACTTCTGACAGATATATGTGCACTAGAAGTGTATTCTAAGTCCTGTGTTTTACACAGTCATATTATAAAACATACTTCTGACAGATATATGTGCACTAGAAGTGTATTCTAAGTCCTGTGTTTTACACAGTCATATTATAAAACATACTTCTGACAGATATATGTGCACTAGAAGTGTATTCTAAGTCCTGTGTTTTACACAGTCATATTGTTAAACATACTTCTGACAGATATATGTGCACTAGAAGTGTATTCTAAGTCCTGTGTTTTACACAGTCATATTGTAAAACATACTTCTGACAGATATATGTGCACTAGAAGTGTATTCTAAGTCCTGTGTTTTACACAGTCATATTGTTAAACATACTTCTGACAGATATATGTGCACTAGAAGTGTATTCTAAGTCCTGTGTTTTACACAGTCATATTATAAAACATACTTCTGACAGATATATGTGCACTAGAAGTGTATTCTAAGTCCTGTGTTTTACACAGTCATATTGTTAAACATACTTCTGACAGATATATGTGCACTAGAAGTGTATTCTAAGTCCTGTGTTTTACACAGTCATATTGTAAAACATACTTCTGACAGATATATGTGCACTAGAAGTGTATGCTAAGTCCTGTGTTTTACACAGTCATATTAAAAAACATACTTCTGACAGATATATGTGCACTAGAAGTGTATTCTAAGTCCTGTGTTTTACACAGTCATATTGTTAAACATACTTCTGACAGATATATGTGCACTAGAAGTGTATTCTAAGTCCTGTGTTTTACACAGTCATGTTATAAAACATACTTCTGACAGATATATGTGCACTAGAAGTGTATTCTAAGTCCTGTGTTTTACACAGTCATATTGTTAAACATACTTCTGACAGATATATGTGCACTAGAAGTGTATTCTAAGTCCTGTGTTTTACACAGTCATATTATAAAACATACTTCATTATCGTACTCTAACAGATATATATGTACTAGAAGCGTATTGTACGTTCTATATAATTTAACTAAATAAGATATACATATATACTCAAAGATTAAATCATATCATCATACAAACATTACAGAATAGGGACTGGTTTTTATTTTGACAGTCATATGATGTTTTTCTATATACTGAGAAGGTTTTACTTTCCCAATTGTTCCAATTTTTGTGCGGGCTCCAGCTCGGCATTTCACGGAGAAAATGATAATGGCAAAGTTGCCATTACTATTTCATTTTCACAGTATTTATATTTTTGTGGTTTTATCTTATCCTCCAGAATAGAACATTTGAATCCCTTTGAAAATGACGTCATTTACCATACAAAAAGTTTTACAATAACTTACATAGAATGGTTATTTGTATCATGGTGTCACATCACATTGTTTTATTTTCTGATCAGATCTACAAAAGGTTAAAGATATAAGAATTATCAAAAATATGTACCTTTAGTGGAACCAAAATGAGAACGTTCCAATGTTTGAATATAACTTCACAACATTGAACTCTCCCATCACAGTGCTAATGCCAAACAACTGTTAACAGTGTCTAGACCGTGTGAAAATTTACAACTGTCCTGTGTTTGTACACACAACCTTTATCAAGTCATTGTTTATATAATCAAAATTAAATTTATATTTAGAAACCAGTTCAATTTAATAAGACTGTGATGGAAAATAGCAAAATACATATCATTCCAAACTTGTTTTTTGTATGATATATTATCTACAAAGGACAATAGATTTTTGAGACAGTGTTGAACAGCATTGTCTGCGTTAAATTTGTGGCTTCTTTGTCTCAGAAATGATAAACAGATAAAATCTGACATAGATTATGTTACTTATCAACTTAATATACAAATATTATACAATGGACAAAAAACGTTGCTGAGAGAAGTTCTCAAAGTATAGACTATTTAAGTACATTCTGTGATATTAACGTGAATATTTTAATCGTATTTATGTGTATAGTTGTGTTATTAACATATATACATGATAAAATACGCAGATTAAGCATAAATAAGATCTCCTTGGTCATGTGTTTTTCCCACATTGTCAAAACAATACATCATAATATATACACTGTACATTATGTATATGTGAATAAAGTATTAGAACAGTTGTTTTGCAGTTTTTTACACCTGTATATGTATGTCAACAACATGCTGGTGTTACATACAAAGTTTGAAGTTTTCCAAACTCGGTTTTGACCGGAACAAGGACGTTCAGTCCTATCCATCATCCAGTGATAACGAAATTTTATATAAAATTTGGATAAACAACAAGTTTTAAGTTAATTTGCAATCTGCAGCATTTTTTGTTATGTATATGCATAGTCCATTGCATTCTATATTATAAACATAGTCAAACACTTTGACCAGGTACAAAGACACATCTAGCTCTCTGATGATGTTTGACTCTCTCTAGAATTCTTCTTTACTGTAAACATCATCATGACGTGGAAAATGTAGTGTTACCATTCCTCAGTTCTATTGTCAATTAAAGTAAATAACTAAAGAATTAAAGTAATTCTCTACAAATTATCATTTCAAATAGAATATTATTTTTTTACAAACAGAATTTTGAAGAACTGCCATTTCCGGTCACATCCAATAATACATATGTAATTATTCAAATTTGTTTTAACACTATTCAAATGAGTTCATTCTGATATATCTTCTTCTTTGGCAATAAATAAGCTAATTACTTACAGGTATGTTCCTCTAAAACACCAAGAACTTAAACATATACCAACTCAAATGATTTCAAATCATTTTAAAAACAAAAAAGGTTTTCAAATAACTTTATATTTGTGCGACTACCTCTAATTTTTCTTCCGTGATCCTTTACATCTCTTTACTGATGATGAAAAGAGACATAAAATTATACTAGATTTTGAAAAATGATACTTATGGCTACTTCAAGGCCATTATAATTACAATAACATTCACACACCTTCTTGTTTCCAGGAGACATTGAAATGTAAAAACATTAATATCCTAGATATTATCAGAACCAATGTCAACAGGACTTGCTAAAAATTGCAAATTTGGTATGAAGAACACAATCTTGCTGTAGTTTGATCTTATAGTTTTCACAGTTCTCTAATCCATTGTTGTTTCTTTGTCCACTTCTTTCTCTTTTACAACAATTTTGTCATAGGTTTCTTTTGGTGGAAGAGGAAGTAAATGTGTTTTCGCGTTTTCTATTGCCTTAACAACTACGTCCTTCTCAACATTTTCTTCCTTCATTGCATATTCAAGAAGCTGGCCCTGAATCTCTTTCAGTTTCTTGTTGCGAATCATTCTTCGTTGGTATGCCATTTTGAGCTGATTGATAATGTCATCCCTGACGTCATCAACTTTTGTGCACATTTTAATTTTGGTCGACTGGAGGTAATCAATTATACGCTCTCTCCGTTCCTCCATTGCTGCATCCTTCCGTTGTCGTATGCCATCCATGACCTCGGCACACACTTTTTTAACGTATTTAAAATTGTACTTTTCTACGTCATCAGTTTGAATCTTGTCTAGGTGTCCCAAAATAAACTTTTGTTCCTCGTAATCGTCCGCGTAATCTGTGATCCCAAGGTACCGCCGAAAATCGATATCAGGGTCAGTTGGGCCTGTATATTGAGTAATGGCCGACTGATTAGTTTCAGCAATAGATGCCATCACTTTTTCCATTTCTGTATAATCAGTCTTTGGAGTTGCAAGGCATTCTAACATGGAAAGAAAATCGTCCTGTGCATGGTGAACCTGTGAAGATTGTCGGTGTTTTTTACGCTTCTTGGGTTGCATTTCGTGGTTGTCAGAACTAGATTTTAACACCACATTACCATCTTTATTAGTTACAGTTGAGTTCAACTGTGAAGAAGCGGCACATTCTGTGTGGTTCTCTTTTGAGGAAACTAATTCACTCTCGTCTTCTTCACACATAATATCATCGTCAGAAATTTTATACAGAACATCTACATTGTTGATACCACAGTTACATATTTCACACTCTGCACCACCACGACCGGGAACAAAAGCACACCGTATATTATCTTCATATCTCTTCAGTCTAGAATGATAAAGTGGCATGGATTCTTTGATGAATACCTTGGGCAATCCCAGAGCGAGAAGCTTCCTATCCATATTCAATACCCCTTCATGTCCTTTGAGTTTCAATTTTGATATGACCTTTGTTGGCATTGAAAATGTTTTCGGGTCAAGGATGAAATTGTTTTTAGCTGCAGAGCCTGATATTTCTACTAGACACGCTTTTTCTCGCTCTCTTTTGTTCCGTTTTCTGGTCTGTGTGTTGTTGTCTAATTGATCCTGTAGCAGTTGTCTTTCCCTGTAGACGTTCATGTTATGCGCCATGCGATGTCCGTCTATAACAACTCTCATCCCAAAAGTAGTTTCACCAATCGCCTTCAGAATTGAAGCATGCATTTCATGCAACCTTTTAAAATCATCGTCAACATTATACGGGTCATGTATATCTATTTTCTTGAATTCGTTCTCGAAATTAAGAATTCTATTGAATTTGTTGGATATGATATCACCTGTGAATAGTTCTATGTCACTGGCATCCTTCACCATGTCCTGTTTCACTACCTCCACGTACCGACATCGCGTACAACTCAGTGTTATGTATCCGTCGCTCGATATCTCGCCGGAGTACGGGGACAAACAGCGAGCACAAAACAGTGACAGTTGTTCCATGCTTTCTTTGACAGCTTCTGTCTCTTCTTGAGTCATTATAGCCCATTCGGACGGGACCTTTACGTGTGAACATGTACATGTACAAATACATTCTTCTAGTTTCTCCTTTACAATACTTACTTCCGTGTCATTACTGCTAGTCGCCGCCATTTTGTTTCCGATAGCGACATGCTGCGCATGCGTATGTGTAATCCTTCAGTGTAGTGAGTTTATGTTTGTGCTATATTTATCTCCACGTGGCTGGCGCTATATTTAGTAGGTCTTTAAACGCCCTACATTCGTATGCCCTTTGTCATAGACATTTAAATGAAATCTCTTACTTGTATAAATGAATTAAATTGAATATTGAATTGTGTTATTTTATGAAGGTAACATACTTGAATTATGATGTTTACTTAATAGAAATGTAGTATTTGCCGTATGTAATACGATATCTAACAAGTTTTACTTCTGAAGAATTTAATTATTTATAAGGATAGTTCCTAAGAGGTAAAATAACAAAATCAAATATTGATACAATTATAACTTATATATATATGATACAAGTAATATCACTTTATAGGTCAAATATTGATAGCCCAAGACCACTCTTATCGATGACTCTATGAAACAAACTTATATCCGATTTAATTTTTCGTTACTTTTCATTGTAGAAATAGCGATCAATGTACAGTCTATACAAAACGACTTACTAGTGTGTCGTTTCCTGTGTTCTTGTAACAGTGTTAACAGTAATATCTCTAGTCACAGGAGAAAGATTTTATATTAAAACAAGAGGCCCATGGGCCTTAACGGTCATCTGACAAAAAAGCAAGCCAAACTCTAACAACAGTGAGTCTGCCGTTAAAACAGTGGGCTTTATTAATTTGAATAATCTTGGTAGCCCTTCCTCCCAGCATCCTACAGGCCCAATATCAGCACTCTTGGACTCTTGCTTATTGAGAAGAAGTCGTTTGTATATTTTAACTTATTTGACCCATGTGACCTTGAAAGTAGGTCAAGGTCATTCATTTGAACAAACTTGGTAGCCCTTCATCCCAGTATACTACAGACCCAATATCAGCATTCTGAGCCTTTTGGTTGTTGAGAAGAAGTTGTTTAAAAATTTCAACATATTTGACCCTTGTGACCTTGAAAGTGGGTCGAGGTGTTTCATTTAAAATACTTGGTAGCCTTTCCTCCAAACATCCTACAGGCCCAATATCAGCACTCATGGACTTTTGCTTATTGAGAAGAAGTCGTTTGTATATTTTAACATATTTGACACCTGTGACCTTGAAAGTGGGTCAAGGTCATTCATTTGAACAACTTTGTAGGGCTCCATGCCAGCATGCTATGGGCCAAGTATTAGCCCCCTAGGCCTTCTAGTATTTGAGAAGAAGTTTTTTGAATGAAAAGTTTACGGACGACGCACGGCGGACGGCGCACGGCGGACGACGACGGACGAAGCACGATGGCTATAGGTCATCTCGACCCTTCGGGTCAGATGACCTAAAAACAAACAAAAAAACGGAAAACAGGACAGCGATTGTGAGATTGAGGGAAATGTTGAGAGAGAAGCTATGTTTATGTGGAAGAAGAAACGTTTATCCAGTCAGGAACCATTTGTCTTCACGCCGGTTGGTAGCTATCGTTTCAAGGTGACATTTTGATGGTATGTTTAGAGAGCTTTGCAGCAGTTTGTGCTTGGTTTGTCTCCTGGCGTTTTCTTGATCTACGAGATCATTATAAACCATATCCGGAAACTAGTTTTAAACTTTTGAACTAAAAAATATATAAGAAAATGATCACGGCAATAGTTATTTGAATTCCTACCTAAACACATTCGCAATGTAGAATTGAAGAAACGGTTTCAAAGCAAGCTTTTTGAGCCTTGGCTAAACTGACCCCTTTCTTTAGCATATTAAAGTCATGAATTAAAATTCATTCTTGTAATCTAGCCTCACTTTCAAACTAGGGGGAGATAAGCTAAAGTAAGAATTCTAAGTCCTATTCTTTACGAAACTTACAGTCTGGTAGCGTTCCTATGCTTCCTAACCTTGGCGGTTGGTGTTTGCCATGGAACTGAGAAGTGTCAAACTATTTTTTTCGTTATACTTTTTCATAATTATTTTCACCATAGATGTGTTCTTCAAATCAAATAAACATCACGTGGTAAAAAGGTCACATTACGGAGGCCTATATCCGCGAAAGAAAACACGTGTTGTCCAGTTAATTGTCCCTAATGGTCAATTATCGATAGGACACTTTCCTTAATTATTGACCTTCCATCGCTAGTTATGGAATGCCGGATTCCGTAAATAGATATAACGTATGCAATCAAAATTGTATACAAAGTCAAAAAGCATTTCTTTTATTTCAAGCAAACCATTAGGCACCAGTTCAGTGAACATTACAGAAACAAATATTGTTATGAATGAAATAAAACTTAAAAATAGAAGCAACTCGTACTTAAATAACATCGATGGCCAAAGTTGTCATTTCATTCTTCGGAAAAGATTTATTCAAAATATAATTATCTTTTCGATCCTGTTTAAAATGTTATTAATGATGATTTCTTATCAATTCAATCATGTATGTATTCTGCTTAAAGACTTCTCGTCCAAATGAGAGTCAAACGTGATTTCTCTGAAAGGAACTGTTAACAGTGATCTCAAATTCATATCCTCCATTTGTGATTTACAATCTAAGATGAATTATACTTGTGATATAGACACTTAAGCACCAAATTGGAAATCTTTATGTGTCCGTTACTTTACTATGTTAAATATCTCTACTTAGCTTCGATTTTAATGTTTAAACCACAAATCTACCTTATTTTAATAAAGAATGAAAAATCGTAGGTAACCTAAGTTAACATATTGATACGTCATTCGACTGAGTCCAGTATTTTTATCTCTAATATTTTACAATAGAACATTCTTTTTACGATATGGACCCTTTATAAATGTGGTAATCTAACTAATGTTAACTTTGTGAAACATCACTACAAAAATAATAATAATTTGCATTAAGCTGAATCCAGACAGCGTTGTGCGATGTACGATGTATTCTGACCTTGTGATGGGAATATATTGTCTGTCACCTATTAAAATTCTCCCCGTTGGTGTTACGTCACTTTACCAGCATCACTGTAACCTAGTCAGTACTCAATAGATTTAAATTATAAAATAAACAGCGGCACACGCATCAGAGAATTAAAGATCGCAAAAATAAATATAAACATCCGGAAGTGTTAATTCATAAAATTGAAAAAAAACCCAACTGTTTTAATCATAAAATACAATGCCTTGCCTCCCAGTCACCTCTATCTCGTTGCTTATTTGTATTGCTATTCATATTATTGAGTTCGACTGTATAAAAGTCACACTAGCCTCTCACCCATCCATAGGTTGGGGTGATTTGTAGTCATCGACTGAAGCTATATATAGTATAGTATAGTAGTGTTTCCGGTACAGGAACATACAGTGTTCCTCTTCACCAGACTCAAAATTATACTATTGTGGTTAAAGTTCATGTTCCGGCTAGTTTACAGTAGCTCTATAATTATATACAATATCTTGATTTTTCCCAAACTTATCCAGTTTGTTTTTAAAAGTATTTATATTTGGAGCAGATGCAATGTCTTCTGTAAGATTATTCCATGTTTTTACAGTTCTTATAGCAAAGATATTTCCTCTTCTGTTGGTCATGTGTCGTTGAAGAAAAAGTGTTTTAGAGTGTCCTCGACCACTATGTATGTTTATATATATATATAATCAATAAAGTAATAGCGCCAGTACAGACAAGCGAATTGTCAAAATTTCGAGGCAACCTGCCCTTTTATCAAGACACAAATATTACATAAATTACATCACATACATAGAACAAAAAATTTACAAAGTTATAAATCTAAATCGAGAGCGGTGGTGTAAATTTAGGTATCTCGATAATCCCTTCGGCTGATGGACGCCGAAGGCCCTTTATAGCGGACAAAATACATCCCAAGTTGTTGTATGTAAGATGGTGACTAAAATATCGAGAATGTTTTATATATACATACTCTATTATCAATTACGACATAACGGACAAGGCAAAATGTCAAATTACCAATTTTCTTGACAATCTGCCACTTTATCATGATATTACAGAAGTTACATCAGACACATAGAACATTGGTAGGATCCAGTACCAATATTGGACCATACCGTCGATATTACTTATTAGATTCTATATATTCCTTTCATAGGCTAAGATTTATAAAGTCAAACATCTATTATCGTATGAAGGAAGTTCTCTCCAATTACAGCATTATAAACGAAACTGCTGGAAAATTAATTTTATGTGTTACTGAACAAAGTGAAACCTTTCAATCCTTTAGAATACAAAGCCACTTGGTTACTTCCCTTGGTAAGAACTTTCCAATCCCATTGACAACAAAGACATTCTTTTTTATTCGCGGACTCTCCATCAAAATATTTCACGAAGCAGTTTGTGATGTGAAGTGAGCATTTCAGTTCATAAATAAGGTAAGTAATCAATCTTTATCAGATGCTTCACGTTTGATATTATATTTTTTTACTCCACTTTACCATGTCCATCCTTCATTCCAACTTACCACATATGTCCTGTCTCGTTTCATCTTCTCTCATCGACATCGTGTGACCCTGCAATTACAGTCGCTTGCTTCTTTCCTTGACAATGATTGGAATTATTTCCATCGTCCTATATCAGAGTGATTCTGTGTGATATTTTTATCATTCTACTAATGCAACTTTTCCCATCAAGTATTGATTCCGTTCCGTTGTACTGTACGCTATCCGACCTTGAACTTTATCATGATGGCATTAAACAAAATGGTTCGAAGTCTTGGAAATAGCCAAAAATATATCTGACTGAAAAAATTAATGATAGTAGTCAGTCCATCTCTTATTGTAATATTAACTAAATTTTTAATTAAGCATCAAATATTTTCTTGTAAATTATTTATTCAGTAACACACCCCCTCGCACCCACACCCACACCCGTTATTACTATGTCGAAATACATCTCAGACAAGGGTTGTAATCCGTAACTCCTCGTATCAAACGGGTGTGGCGGAACTGACGTTAAATAACGGTAAATTCCCACGATGTAAACAATATCAAACTCTAATTTATTTTGCCTTTGCTTGTAAACATGGTATCAAAAGCAGAACTCCTTGGTTGAGAGGTTCGTCAATGGGCGCCTCGAGATAACAGCTTAGCTATCTCTACTGTGTAAGATTTACCTGTGCATACCTGTCTATTTACCTACGTAAGTGGATGACTTATTGACAAGCTTTTTTTTCTCTATGAGTTGATGTAGCCTGTTATCTTCATGTTTTGGAGTCTGATATCTAAAATCGATTTAGTTTTAATCTTAAAATGTAAAAATGTAACCATTGAATTTAATTAATGAAAATGTGGTTAATTACTAAAACCGGTTTTTTTTTACTGAAGAAATCAGCGGCATTTCTTTAACTTTCCCTGATGCTCGTCGTATCATGTAAAACAACTTGACAATAGCTTTACAATGCGGAAAGTTAGTATGATAAATCCTCTTTAAAGTAAAACAATTACTGTGATTTTATGATTAAATGAAATCCAATTTCTGAGGTGAATGACGTTTATTTCCTTTTAACAGGTGACAGCGTGTTGGAAAATATCTTTACAGGTTAGTTATTATGAAATTCAGGTAAAGTGGGTGATGGAGATCGTAAATGTATCCCAAAAATCAAATAAAATCTTAAAAATATCGCAAAAATAGAATTTCAATTTACAGGTTTTATCGGACTTCAGAATTGGTGTCCATTTGCAACCCTGGGGTTCTAAAACAATGGAAAATGTGATTGTGACAACCAAATGTAGGTCAGCAATAGTCTTCAGGGGAGTAAGTGCACGTGCTACTGTCGACCATTGTTTTATAGTGACATTTGACATATGTCTACAATCCACGGGTCGTATATATGTCGCTGACCTGTAAGTTATGTAAATCATATATGTGATTTTGATGTCACTGTTTTGTTTATTAGATCTACTGAATGTTATAGAACTTCACTGACTCATGCATTGATTGAAACTAGAATTCATCTATCAGGTTTTACTCTTTCATTTTTTAATTAAATGTTAAATTCACAATATATAGGTCATACATGATTTCTAAGTTGCAGGTGGTCCCGACGGACCATTATTGTAACTGACGTCGTAAACTAGTCCTTCTATTGTCAAAACGGCATGTGGTTTTCCTGTCTTGTAAAATATGGTCTGTTCCTTATAGATCACGCAGGAGATACTTGAACATGCTATTTATAGTAACCATGTAGGGGAAAGTGAAAAAAGTAATATGATGGATAAGACAGTTTGAGACCCCGATTTTCCTAGAATACACGAGACTATGGGATCAATGTCGGATGTACAGTGAGGTTCCAGCAGGAGCTCTATGGCGCTAAGATCCCTCCATCATACCCTTCCTCAAATATTTTCCCATAAGCGATATCGCACACAATGAAAAAAAAATCATTCTCGTTAACTGGCTACAATACAGTGCTTTTACGTAAAAGGCTTAGAAAATTCTAGAAATTCAATTAATTTCATCAAATAGTATTTTGTTAAAATCCGTTGAAACATTGACAAAAAATGTCTTTTTTTTAATAATAAAATTAATAAACTGATATTCATTGTTTGGTGTTACTCATTGAAATGAAATTTAAATATAGATAATACTTCAATGTCGACAAGATGTGATCCATTTGATCTGATTTATAACTCTAGAATTTAATCTCTAGGATTGGCAGATGATGTGATGAAATACATGTAATTAATTTCACTTGCAATACTAAAAAAATAACATGTTTGTAATCATGGTGGTTGCGAGGACAAGAAAGAAATTCGGTATCATATTGTTATGATATGTGATATGAAATCAAATACTTTATGCCGAGTATATGCTATTATATATCTCTATATCTTTAATAGTCGAGCTTGTAGACTACAGTGCTAGCTGTTCACCTACACTAAGACACGGTCTCAGTCCTACACACATTTACACAAAATTGACCTCTAACCCCAGACTGCACGCAATCTGATTGGACGATTACTTTCATTTGCCTGAATGCATGACTTGCTGTTGAGTTGTCGCCTATTTCTCAACACATTTTGTTTCGAACACTTGGAACGATGGCTTGAATTTTTAATCATTTCGTTTTTTAAGTTATTGAATTCAAGAGTGAATTTTGTATACGTATTACTGTACATTTAGGTACAAGCGGAAAACCTTTCGTGGAGTTTCACACATACGTGGTCCGTTTATCAGGACAGGTGGACATTGGTGACAGTGTTTAAAGAGTGACGGGAGACCAAACATGTCGTAAGTAAACTTATATACATATACTCGCTCGTGTTCCTTCTAATACCGATTTACACTGCATATATTTTGTTTACGAAACTTCACCCTAGTTTAATGAAACGTTAAATACTGCTCCCGAGTTTGGTGGGAATTGTACACCAGTTGTGTTTCGCTAGTGTTATTTGATACCACAGTGGGCTTTTAATAGTGAACATGTGTTTAGCATGTTTGTGAAGGGTCTGTGTGTGATATGGAAGCCGTCGTGAGAGTTTAGATGGAGGGGTGACCATAAACACACTGTATCTAGCACTCTCTCTATATATGTTGTTACTCTGATGTTTAATGGGTATTGCTAGTTTGTGGTTATTAAATACTGCCATCCACTCATAGCGTTAGCGTGCCCCGTCAACAAACAAAACAAAGGCGTGGGTCTAGATTTGTTACCCCGGGGCAATCAAATAACAAAAAATGTCGGATAGGGCTCCAAGCGGATATATTTGTCGTTCTAGGCGTTAATTGGCAGAAAGTGTGTGACATTTGTTGTAACTAATTTGTGCTATTAACGAGAAGAAAATGAACATACTGAGATTTTTGTTTTATTTTTTTTAACCAAGGATCTAAACCCTTGTTAAGAAATTAATGCACTTTACACCAAATGCAAACTGTCTTTGAATAATTGTTTAGTTAAATGGAATACAAAATCCGTGTAATTCGCAACGTAATTCAATAATGCAAGTCCCTCTCCAACCCCTTCTCAGCGCGGTCTCTCCCACTCCCTGCATATAAATCGTTGTCTTCTTATACCTGTCAATGTCATAGCAGAAACGCGCTGCGTTTTACCCTCTAGATACACACAATCAACAGGTTGTCCTTCTCATGTGCTTTTGATATATACCACATGTAAAGTACGTGCATGTCTGTTGATAATCGCATACTTATGTAATAATTACCGTCGATTCACAACAAGTGGTCGATAAGAAATAATACCAGGGGGCGAGGCTACAATGATAATTGTCAGCCGTAGTCGGTGTTATGATGGGGTAGTCTTCATATTTAGCGAATCCCGTAATACTTTTTTATCCTATGTTTGATAAAACACCCCTCTCACATCCCTTGTTATGAGGTTATCATTGTAGATATGAAAATTAATATCAGAGGTTGAGTAAAATCACAAGATGCTTTAAAAATCACAATCGGAAGGACACCATACAAAACGGTTTTGTCTAGAGTGAAGCCAGGCGTTCATCTTTCTGTACCAAAACAAAATGGTGTATAATAAATAAAGATACATATTACCTGAATATTATAAAAGGAAGATATGTTGTGATAAGGCGTGTTTATCAGATGAAGAGGTTTGTTCGGGAATTAAGTGTAGATATTACGATACAGATAAGCTGGCCAACAAGTTAAACATTGTCCAATTTAGTTGAAGGTCCGATATTTGTGATACTCGAGATGAAAAACATCTGTGACTTGTATCGTAATCACAGAGAATGACGGTATTTATGCTGTATTAACGTAATAAGGAATAAATTCGATGGTTAAATGTCACATTTTTGATGTCCGGCCAGGTTGTTTTAACAATGGAGTTACATATATATATATATATGTCTATAATTGAACCTTTCATGGTCCTGTGTACAACCATGTAACCATTAACACTTTTGTGAGTTTACTCTGATGATTTATTCAAACTGAATCTTTATTTTACATCGTAAGTGTCATTCACCTGAAACTGAACAAATTATTGTTGTACTTATCCAAGAATTCGCACTTGTAAACCCTGTTTTATTTACAGTAAACAGTCGGTATTATACATGCGAACTGAGACATACTTCCCTTCTCATAGGATCAAACAAATATTACTGAAAAAATTAAACCCCATTGTCCGATTCTTTACAATCAAAACATACACCTTACACATAATTTTTAAATACCTATAGTTTAATTTGATTTGATTTTTAAACCTAGATTCATAAAGATGTTTTTAACCTAAGGGAAGTATTTTGAGGTATTTAACCACACAGCGATCTACCTGTACTAAGCCACTCACTCGTATAGTTTGTCAAGTACAGCATTAAATACTAATCGGCTGAATTCGCGACGAAACAACACCACAAAGCTTGATTAGTGCAATTCGTCCCTGGTCCTGGTACAACATTCTGCCATTGAAGAGCTCCGCTAATGGTCAAGGGGATGTAACTCTGTAGCGAGTGTACTGTTATGATTGCTTACATTTCTAAATTTTTGTCAGAGAAATATTTTTCAGGAGCTTTAAGAATTTATTTGACTTATAAAGATAATTTACGATGCGTTATACCATATTTTTTTCAAGTATTTACATTGACTTGTGCCGCGAACTTAGATATAGAAGAACGTAAAGCCACTGGCCTCTATGTCTGTGTCTGGTAATATGCAGCTGTAGCCACGGGGTGTAGGAGATGAGTGGTTGACAGCTCGTGTACGTACCTACCACTCCAGCCCTGAACACATTAGTTAGCAAACCCCGGGGCTGTTCTCCGTGCGACGTACTTAGTGCATACATATTCTAAATCATACTTCCAGTGCCTGTAATGTGTAAACCGGAAAATAAATGTCCATTTATTAAATGACCAAGTACAGAACTATCAAATATCTCGTTAATTTGAAAGGTGAAAATATGTGTAGTGTAAGCCCTAAATTATATGGCTATAGGATATATTAGGGGAAAAACTATTCACGGGCCTTCAAAGGAAGTGTTGATCATTGTTTAAAATCGCACAACCAAAGCATTTATTTTCTGGGCGACGGGATTTTTTAGCCGAGTTTGTGAAAATACGATTTACAAAGTGATTTAACTTCTTACTTGATAAAATCCGGATACGAGCAAATAATCCATATACCACAAACTAGGTACCAGTCCCACGTGCTTGTTCAAAAATACTCTCTAAATCCTTATACTAGTGTATTTCCACTTCCTGTAAAATTATTGTAAGACTCAATTTTATTTATATTTTGAATATTCTAGAGACGGATCAGTGTAGTGTTACCACTGCCCCTACTTGAACGATACTGTACCCTTTGACCGATTTGTGTAATATTCAAAGTCCAATAAACAGACCTACTTGAACATGTGGAGATGCTCTAACGCAATAGAACAACAATTTGTCAAGGAAATGTGTTGATACATACACCATCATGTGAGGCATAAAGAATGTCTTCATGCTGATCATATGAATGAGACGTGTCTAGAATTACCAGCCAGAATATTCAGCAAGGGTAAAATAAAAAAGAAATTATCATTTAAACATGTATCATCGTGTCAGTGGGTCGCTACAACTGTCTTACAGCGCGGTTATATAACGATATGAATATAACCTACAATTTTTAAAACTTTTAAAAGAAAATAACTAATTAAGATTTCTGTCACATATTACTGTATATTTCTGCCAGGTCTTGTGATGTAGTCAGTAATCATCATTTCTAAGCTGGAGACGTGTACCTTTCAAAGTTATAAATTATGTCATATGCTGTTATAGTAATACATCATACCGAAGATGTCTTTCTAGAAAAAAGTTCAAGAAAGGATTTATATCATCCGTAGCTTGCTTTGTACCTGACAGTAAATTAAACTGTTTAAAATTAATTTAAAACACTCTGTTTCGTATATTCTTAATGTGAAGTTATCTTACAGTTGTCGACCAGACATTCATTCGGCTATTTTTGATAAGACAGTTGTCGCCTGAAAGTATGATGCAATATCTGTTAACTCGTCAGAAATCGCCTCTGGTCAAGCTAGCACCGAAGCACGATAAACTAAACAATACACGGCCCGTTTCTCTAAAGCCAGAAGCAAAAACTAAACATAATGTACATTTCGTATCACTGACGTGCAGCGGCGGAAATCAACCTTTGAAGCTGCCGACAGTACGACCTTATTTGAATTTAATTTAAACCGATTGTATCAAATTCTTGCATTTAAATCTTGCTGATATAGACAATAAAGTTTAAAATAGCTTGTGTAACAGTGAACGGGTGTAGGCGAATTTTATGGTTTCGTAAATGGAACATAATTTGGAAACGTTTACATAACTAGCCTTTTATATCGCATCATAAATCCTCATTTCGTGTAGATCGACGAGATAAAGTCTTGGGTATTAGTTCATTTATAGTTTTATTGACAGGGGAGCAGATATTTATTCGATAACCAAAATAATTTGACAAGAATTAAAAATAGATAACAAAGGATTGAATGTATAATATACTTTACAACAGAAATTTCACAGTCTGTCCATGTTGGCGTGAGGTCAAGGCCATTTTAGTAGTAAAATATTCATATTAAAATCATGTTTGCAGTTAAGACAAATGTTTTGCGAGATTACTAATTCTAAATAGCTATTAGGCACTTTAAGATTGATGATATTGTTTTTTTTATGTCTGTAAGAAAAGGAATCGATACTCTGCTATCTTATTTTAGAATTTTAAATGACTAAAGTTTTTTTTATACTCATAAATCTAGACCCTGATGTCTTTTTAAGTGATACTTCCCAACGGAACACATATCCCTAACTAAATACGTGTCCATTTTAAAGTCACCCGTGTTTTTAATCGAAACAAGTTTTCACGGCAGACCGGCAAATCGTACTCTGGTAAATTCGTTTTATGTTTAGTTTTCCCAAGCATCCATGTCGAGGACCCTGATATGGAATTTCAAATTAGGCCCACTTTTTTTGACTACGTCTCTTAACGACGTCCATGTATCCAGTGTAACCGGCCATTCAGTTCACGTTAGCGTGAGGAAATGCACGCTGGTACACCTCTTGGGGAATTCTATATGCTTTTACATATATAATTAATGTTTATCTTTTCCCAGCAGCCATGCCATGATGCCAGATTAGAAATTTAAGATAAGGTTTAATTTGTCTACGAAAAAGAGCGACTTTACCTCCTTCAATAATTTACGCTACGTTAAGGCTCAGTTTTAGGGCTATTGTTATTATATAGAAATTAAGAATACTTTTTGGCCGAATGAACAGATGGATTATCAATATGATCAATCAGACAGTAGATATATTTGTTGAAAAAAATGTGTATATATATAGTATATTAATTGATATTTACACTGAATAATGAGCTCTTTCTGATCTACAGAAAGAGTGAAAAGAACGGAAGATAATATTCCAGCTGAACTAAATTTATATAGTTTCACAAAACCGTTTATGAAGACGGCTTATGTCGCTGTAGGCGGGAGATACAATGTATATGTGTATGTTAGGGCATGTGGATCACATGTCGATGCAGCACCTCGAGACCGACACATTTAGACCGTGACCACTCCGATGATAAAATACTTGTTTGACATTTTAAGAACGTCTGTCATGTATTATCGATATGTGTGTCGACCTTTTCTGGAATTTATTAAGATAACTTTTAAATCAGAGTCACATACTGTTATCACACTGAAATAACTTGCATTTTAACACAACCCAACGCCCAATCATTAAAACTTACGACAAATTCTTGTTTAAATTTCATCCCATCAACGATGATGTACAGACAATACCATACATCAAAATACATCTCAAATATTTTACGTATAATTATTGTTTTTTTGTTTTCGTTGGGGTTTTTCTTTTGCTTTCGTTTCTTATATATATTTTTTTCTTTTTTTTTTGTTTGTATTTTTTTTTGTGTCGCGATGTACTTCCTGTGTACTCGGAGTGGAGCTTCACTCCCTTTAAATAAGATTACTAATAGAAATCCTGCGGGGAGCCTCAATGTAAATCGATTTGTGTATAACACTTCACTGTTGTAAACTTGTTCACATCTGAGTAGCAAACGACCAGTCTTCCGTCATTTACCTTTATGACGTAATATGACGTCACAGCCCGTTATAATGGCGTCCGATAGTCGACACCTGCATGTATTGAAACAAAGTTACGCAATGAAGATAAAACTCCCTTCAGGGCCGAATCTCTCCCTTTCACTGTTGTAGATTTGTCAATAGTGTTCCTAAACAAACTTCTCTATCAGTGGAACTAGGTAGCCCCTGGATTAATTCGGACCTAGTTCTTAGTCTAATAAGCTTGGGAAAAGCACGACCTAGTGGTATATTTCGTACACAACCAGATAAGAATGTCTTTCCACCTGTGATAAGCAAGCTGTCTTGATTTTAACTGTGTATTGTGTTTCTATACACGTAGAATACACCTTTCTGAAAATGAAAAAAAAAATTATAAACTTGTGAAACTGCATTTTTTCCGTGGTTTTTTGTTGAATTGATAGTGGTTAAGTTCAGAAATTTTCACGGAAGTTTAAAAAGATATGTAGGCATCTTGTTTAGTCGCATCAACTTGATAGATAACAAAATAAAGTATATGTAACTTCTCATTCTCTAACCGAGTAAACGCCTCTGTAAATAGACGCATCACTTACATCCAAATTAAACATAAACTTTAAACATAAAAATATTGGTATTTTGACATTTATCCTGTAATATAAAGTGCATTTAACAAATTACTATAACTTTCAATTTAAATTTTGTTACATTCTAGTGAACGCACGTCTTCAATAGTTAACAGTTCAAATTTATGAACGGAAGTAAAAAGTAGTTCTGAGGCGAAATTTAATAAAGGTGTTAAAAAAACCACTCGTGGCCATTTGTGTTTATATAAACTTTAAAGTATTCATACATAAAGTACAGTTTAATCCTCATATCAGTTGTATTGAATTGATGAAATAATATGAAGACAATTTGATTTTTTCCTGTAATTCGTTTGTGTTTCGTTGCAATTTTCAAAGAGGTGCTGTAGCAAGAGTTACAACATTGTTTTGGTATTTAATAGAGTTATGTCCCTTGTTAAGGACGATAGAGTTATGCCCCTTCTTCTTAAAGACGAAGGTTAAATGATTACTTTTAAGCTCGCACATTTTGATTTATGATTTATTTTGTTTAACTGTATCGTTTATGTTTTTACAGAATTGTGTGGATTTTCGGGAGCTGGGCGAGCTGGAATAAACTCAAAGGCAACGATGATGATGATTGGATTGATCGTATGAACCATCTGTACACGGTAGTTTTACTGTGTATCTTCGCAGTGTTCACGGGTGGTGGTCAGTATGTGGGGGACCCCATCCAGTGTTGGTGTCCCGCACAATTTACGGGGTCGTATGTCTCGTATACGAAATCCTATTGTTGGATTAAAAATACTTACTATATACCGATGGATGATAGTATCCCGGTAGAGCACGATGCTCGTGATAAGGAAGAGCTCACCTACTATCAGTGGGTGCCCATCATTTTAGTATTCATGGCGTTCATGTTCAAGTTTCCTTGCCTTGTTTGGAGGATGTTGAATGGATATAGCGGAATTAACGTCCAGCGAATTGTCAACATGGCCGCCGATACCCAGACTAGCGAGCCGAAGAAACGAGACGAGACCGTAAAACATATAGCTGTTTACATCGACAGATGGCTGGACACTCATAGGCAGTACCAGTACAACCTCATGGTGCGCATGCGCCAAAAGGCTTCAAAGTTTTGTTGCTTGCTGTGCAACAAGAGAGATGGAACCTTTCTGATTGGCCTTTACATGTTCGTCAAAATTCTCTATTGCGTAAACATTATATGTCAATTCTTCATTCTAAATGGATTCATGGGGCATGACTTCTACTCGGCGTACGGACTGGAGGTTCTTGGAGATCTCGCCGGCGGTGGACAAATTCGTGAATCAGCGAGATTTCCCCGCGTGACATTGTGTGATTTTGACATCCGCCAGTTGCAGAATCTTCAGCGGTGGACTGTGCAATGCGTCCTGCCCATCAATCTCTTCAACGAGAAGATCTTTATCTTCCTCTGGTTCTGGTTCGTGTTCGTAGCCGTCCTCACATTGGGAAATTTCTGTTTCTGGGTTTGGCGAACAGTCGTCAAGCAGAATAGAGTAGCTTACATCAAGAAATTCTTGAAGGTAAAGGATCAATTACATGGAAATGACGACAAGAAAATATGCAAGTCTTTCGCCGATGACTACCTCCGTGACGATGGGCTGTTCGTTCTGCGCCTAGTAGCCAGGAATTCCAACGCCATTCTACTCACAGATTTAGTCATGAATTTATGGGGAATTTACCGCGAGAAAGACTCCGTAAAAAAGATGGCTGAAGACTACGAACCCAATGCATGATGTGGAAATTATTTGAGGAAGCACAAATGAGAGATAATCTACTCAATTACTGCCGTCATGACATTTCGCGCCGTATTTCAATGGTGCTCACCTGGCATGCGCATTGCCATGCGCGATAGCTATACAAATTGGCGGAACAAAACGATTTAACATTTCCAGAGATAAAAAACATAAAACCCAACATTCCAAAATGAGCTTATGACAAGAAAATGGTGGCACCGACCCGCTCAGATTGGATGACATTTCATATTGCGTAAGGTCCATGTTGTGGCACCTACTTTGACACAGCTGTGTCACGTGACGCTGGTGCTAGGTTTGCGCGTGTGAAAACTTTTGTATACGAGCTAGCTGTGTTACTTGAAGTGAGGGACAAAGACTTGTTTTTAGGATGTTAGCATATCGAACAAAAGCCCAGGACTCTTGCTTCTAGTCATGTGTCCAATATACGGTGTGTGCAAAGCGTTTCTTACACATGTTCCCTTTTCATCAGGTTCTTGAAAACGCTTAAAGATATTTAATATAAAAAAATCATTAATGAATAAAATAAGTGAAATTTATTCTTTTCTAAGGATATGACATTTTAGTGTGATCTTTGTGAAAATTTTCCATAGTAACTGGGTATTTTTTAAGCTTACTTGAAACAAATGGATTAGTTTTAATCTGATTTGAAACGTTTTAGTCATAGAACCTGAAGGATGAACATGTAAATGAATCGGGGATATATGTAAAAAAACGCAAGCACGACTCCTATATCGTGTTCATTTTACGTTGACCCTTGTGGATCTTTTTCTTCTTGTGCATTTCTGGTAACTAAAAATGAGTGATATTTTGAAGTTTATCGGAATGGAAAGTATCTTGCCAAGTTTGCGTGTATATTCCTTTAGATTTTATGGTAGTTCGTAATGAATGGATACATTAGTGTGTTTAGGTCTATAAATTTGAAAAATGGAGAGAAAAGGTTTTGACGTAAAAGGCGTGTGCCCACACAGTGGAGTGTTCTATCGACAAATATTCATGTAATAGAATGGTTCTCACTAGATATACGCAATTCTCAGTTTTTTTTTCTAACATTCACCTTTGACATCTAAGGATCGAGTTTCTGTTAAAAAAATCTCTCCATATCATAAAGAGTTGTAAAAATCATGAACCTTATAAAAGGTCTATAGTTGATTGTTTTGTCGAGTGAAGCCTTCATGAAAGATCAGATTTTTGTAAGAATTTTTATTTGTGTTTGATGTTTCGCAGATTTGAATTTCCGCTTGTAGCACATCGTCATGTGCCCATGAAATCTTTCCAGAGTTTTCATTGAGACTAAAAGTCGTCATAATTTCATTATTTTATTAAGTAAACTTGCCAGTTTTCATTCCAATTCTCGTTGAGGCATCTGCCTTAATCTAGTCTTTGAGAAGGCATTTTTTTGTGATTGATGGTGATATTTTCGTCAGCACTACCAACGAAAATAAAAAATGGTTTAGATAATGGTCCAGAAAGCTCAACGAAACTACAAAGAAATCTATTTTACGTCATTGTGTGTGTTTTTTCTCTACCAACATTACTTTTTGATTTTTCTAAATTGTTGAAAAATTTAAACAAAAATATCTGCACTTTTTTTGTTGGGTATTAGTATAAAGAAGGAAAGTTTGTAATTTTTTTTCGTTGACTTGTGGTCTTCCATTTAGACAAGAGTGATCTCACAGTACTTTCCTTGGTTGTTGTTTAAATACATGTCAAATATTGTTACCTATGTTTATGTATGCTACCCACCAGTTTAAAAATAAACCATCATATATTTGCTGAAATAGTTAAATATGAAAGAGATGTACATAAATTAACGAACAATTTATATATATATTTTTAAAAATTCTATGCAGTTTGTGATGATTTCTGATTCTATGTCTTCCGAATCCCATATCCGACACCGGAAAAAAATCATGTACAGTGTAAATACATTTTGACTGAATCGCCTTCCATTATGTATTCTAAGCGTTTGGATCAGATAAGGTCATTATTATTATTATTATCATCATATTTCATTTTCATCATACAGTCACAGAAAACTGATGAAGGATAATAATATTTAATTCTTCCATGTTTTATTTTAGATTGATTTCATAATTAGCATGATAACCAGTTTACCGTTTTGTTGTGAAGTGAATCCTTTTGAAATGAATCGACCGTTTAAAGGAAGGCTCTCATTTACGGCATTTTACCGATAGCGATTTATATATTATCGTTGGTCAGTACATAGTTGTCGCACGGTTTACCGGCTGTCTTTCTGTCAGATTGGAGAGAAAGTGAGAACGAAAGAAGGACTATTAGGGAATTGCTAGAGCTTGGTATTTTATACACAATGAAGTTTCTGTCAGTTATACTCAATATAACATTGTACCATTCCTATCAGGGAAAGGGAGAATCTATTACGCTAACTGGCGGGTTTTCAACAGCGAACATTCCTTATATGGTTATATCCTAGTTAATGAGTTTTAAAGTGGCATTATATATACATGTATATATACATACAGTAGCTTTTTATTTTGAAAATATCGAGCATTTTGTACTTCAGCGTACAGTTATTATATTTTAGCTCAAAATTAAACTTTTACTAGAATTCTGCATTTGTTGGAAACAATACACCACCGATAAAACACGTCATTTGTTGCCTTCTGGACGTGTTTGGCATGTTTAATTATGTGTCTTGTGAAAGTTCTTCGTAAAATAAGATTCGATGTCAAACCTTCCTGTCTTGTCAGTATGTTGGGTAATGGTTTGTGCCTTTGTAGTGTTAGAAATTTCACAAGTTTGAAATATTGAAAACAGCGCTTCCATATATTTAGATTGTTAATAAGGAAAGCATTTTATAAGGAATGAGAAAGAGTGTGGATGGATGTTTCAACGCCGATCTTTCATACAAACATACAATGTTTATTTTAAATGATAAATTTCCAATGATATTATGGTACATGTGATAGGTAAAATCTGCTGATAGATATTCGTGATATTTATATCTTACTGTATATTTGATTTAAAAACTTTTTACAAAATCGAAGTAAGATGTTTCATTTTCATAAAAGTTTAAATATTTTTTAGTATTTTTTACACGAAATTTCTCCTGATCTGAACATCGAAATCACCCTATGTGCCTGATTGATATAATCATTTAAAGGAATAGTTTAAAATTGTTGTTTTGCCAGTATGTTAAATGTTTCTGTTTAAAGATTGCGTAAATTTTTCAACTATAAATTTTGAAGTTAATAAAAATGAACTAGATGATAAAAAATCAATTGAATTTTTGCTGGGAACTTTAAATTTTAAAAATTATAATACGCCGGAAACATCGATCCGGGCCTCGGGACGTTTCATGTTTAGATGAGGTCTGCTATGACCTGTAAATAGCGTAAACACTTACATGACAACTGTACATTCAGAGGAAAATAGTGGTAGAAAATTGCATGTGTTTAGAATTTTAAAAATTGATTTTCAAGAGTAATTGACGATGACTGCAATATGTATAAAGGTTACATGTTTATTTTGAAATTAATAAACAAATATATTTAAATATTGTTGGTGTGTTTGTCTCTGGTATTTTTGCGAATTTTATTGAATATTTCAAAACTTTAAAATACCTTTTTGTGTTGGGGGAGTTTTAAAATCACCTTCCAGAAGGACATGCGAACTTCTGCAGTGTTACAGAGTTCTTCATGTATCATTTTTAGCTCACCAGGCCCTAGCTTGGTACGGTGTCCGTCGTCCGTCTGTCCAGCCGGGGTCAACTTTTCTATTTGAATGGCTTCCCAATAACAATGAGTCCCAAAGAAATAATGATCGGCTGACATGTTCCTGGAATACGGCCAGACGAAGGTTGAGAAAAGAAGTGACCTTGACTAATACCTTCACACATTTTCAAGGTCAAAGGGGTGAAACTTGACAAAGCATGTAAAAGACTGCTTCTTGCAAACCAAAACACCGAGAAGCAATGATATGGATGGTAGGTCTCTGGGATGAAATCTGACAGAGTTAGGGAAAAGAAAGGACTTTTGACATAATTTCATAATGTCAGAGGGGTCACATTTGTTAAAACATTAATAACTTGAAACGACTTCTTCTGATTAACCATAAAGCATTTTATTTCGCCGGTTGGTCTCTGGAATCAAGTCGGTCAAAGTTTGCGAAAAAAATGACCTTAACCCTACATTCAAAGTCACAGGTGCGCAGAAACATGATAATTGACTGGTAGGCTCCTAAGATGAAGCCTGACAATCACAACGGAAAGAAATGACCTTGACCCATTTTCGAGGTGACGTGAGTCGATTTTGTTAAAACCTTTTAACAGCTTTTTTTCTGATCCACCAAAAGTCCTAAATACATAACATTTGGCTGATAGGTTCTTAGCATAAATCCTGACGTTGGTGACATGAAATGACTTTGACCCATATTAAAGGTCACAGGGGTCGAATTTGTTAAACCATGAAACGACTTCTGAGTATTCAAAGGGCCTAGACTCACGATGTTTTGCTAGTAAGTCTCTCGCATGAAGATTGACAACATATGGCAGAAAAGAAATAATTTTGATCCACATTCGAGATCAAATTTGTTAAAACATTAAAAAGACTCCTTGAAATTAATGAAAAGTTTTCGAAGCGTGGCAGGCAGGTCTCTGGTTTAAAACCTGACAAATTTTGTAAAAAGTTTATCATAATCAAGGTCACAGGGGTCAAAGACTTCTTCGGATAAACCAAAGTCCGCGGAGCAGAATATCATGGGAAAGGTGTTTCTAGATCTAGCCCGACAAATTTTAAGAAAAAAACGAAAAAAGAAATAATATAACCTTTACTCCAGGTTATAACTGATACAGTGCAGAACTGAGTGTTTGTGTAATACACATAGAATACCAGGCCATTGGGCCCATTGTTTCCCTTCAAACCACTTATTCTCGAATATCAAAAGCCCCAGTGTCGTGATATTTGGCCAGCAAAATTGTGGTAGTGGAGGTGGTGGTTGTGGAGGTGGTGTTAGTAGGGAAGAGGGTGATTGTGCATAAGTTATACAACGATACAAAGCCATTTCTCTACAATAATAAACACACATACATACATAAAGAAAACTTAAGACGATATTTAAGATACACCACATTACATTGGTTCATACTCTCATACAAACACATGCCCACATACATATACAGAGAGTCATGGTTTCGTAATTCAGAAGTGCTGTGAATAATTATTTTTGTTATACCCTGTATATTCAGTTCCTATATATTTATATAGAGAAAGAAATGTCGGAAGTTTAACTGTTTTGTTCGCCGGTCCAAATGGACTGTTGACCGCTTTACGGAAACATACGAGTACGCCCGAGTGATAACGATGTTTTGTTTACATTAGAATTATCTTCTCTTATCGTCTGCACAACAAAATGGCAACAGTTTGCCTTCGGGTCCAACAGATCATCTGTTGCCCTCTACCCCAGTCAACAACTGTATACTATCACCGACAACAGAAGTAAATACCGATTATAAATTTCCAAGTTTTGGTTGTTTGGAAGACCTTGACACACTTTCAATGTCACTTGGGTAAAAAAATGTTCAAGACTTCAACGTTAGTTCTCAATGTCAGAATGTTTGGCCTGTGTATACAAGGGGAGAGGGAAGTTTATAACCTACAACACATATGAACGATACAGGCTGTTTGGGCCTTTTGATATTTTTATTAATACAAAGGGTTTTCATCAGTCAAGGAATAATACAATATATTTATGATCATGCACTGTCAATAGTTGCATATCTGTTTTATATATTAAACAAATTCTTGTGGTTATTTCATAATGATTACACACGAATGTTATTTCCAGTTTCACGTGGACAAAGTATTGAGAGGTAATATTTTGAGAAAGTTTAGCTGACACAGATACAGGACTCTGATTGGAACAATCTGCTTATAAACTTGTTATCAACCTCCCAACCAATCAGAGGCATCCATTTCCCAGGGGAGGTAATTATACAACTAATAATAATACTAAACACCCAATTCTGTCGTCGTTACCACGGCAACAGATATTTGATGTTTTGTATATCTGTTGGTAAATATGACAATTACTTGAAGGGCATCAACTTCAATTAGAATCGAATAAATGGAAAAGTTGCACAATGAAATGTAGAATTACTAGCGCCCGTCGATACCATGGCAACGGACTTTTTTACACATAAGTTTATTAAGAAATCTTTGTGATAAATCCACAAACAACGTGATACCTTCTAACTTAGTCAAGGAAGATATACGTGTACAAGTTATATGGCATTTTAAATTAGAATTTGATTAATCTGTGTCTGCACGACCCGGGACAACTGGGTGCGCATCGCGGCTTAAACTTATACAGAATCTTCTAGGAATCATTTTGCCTTTTATGGGCTTTATGTTTCGTCTTTCTGAAGTGGCCTGGATATCAGCTACCCAAGAAAAAAACAATCCAGCGAGACCTTTGCTATTGTAACGACGCTGAAATGTAATCCCCACTTATACAGGTAATACGTGTCACTGAAAGATGCTACCCAGATAAGGTTATATTACCATATAAGTAAATAACGATCGTAAACACGGCGATGTTCGTGTTTAGAGACTGAATTAAAAAATATTGCTGACGTCACAAAAGTGTCATGTCTCTGTTAAGCCTAGGTTTAAACAGATATATCTTCACAAGGACAACATATATACAGACTCCGACATATAAAAAATGTTCCACGCCGACAGAAAGGCTTTGTAAGCTATCTGTCATATTCTCGTGGTTTATTGCCGAGGCGTGCAGTGGAAGTTCAGCAATTTGTCTTAATGGCGGCCATTGTCTTTTATACGACTACCGTGATCAGTTGGCAGTGAACTGTTTAGGCTTAGTAGTATATTGCTCTGCAAAAAAAAAACATTCATATCAAAACATAGAGAAATACAACTCTCTCTGTTTAGATTTATTCTGAGTACAGTTTCTGATGTTCAGATGGACTTGTTTGATCGTCAAGTAACTCTTCATTTTCGATTAAAAAGCTAGGTAAGATCCAAAAATATAAAACTAGGTAAGATCCAAAACTATAAAACTAGGTAAGATCCAAAACTATAAAACTAGGTAAGATCCAAAAATATAAAACTAGGTAAGATGCAAAACTATAAAACTAGGTAAGATCCAAAACTATAAAACTAGGTAAGATCCAAAAATATAAAACTAGGTAAGATCCAAAAATATAAAACTAGGTAAGATCCAAAAATATAAAACTAGGTATCTTCAATCGTGCATTACCGACCTTATATCCGGGCACTGTCAACTCTAAATCCAGTCACTTCTCACTTTATATCCGGGCACTACCAACTCCAAATCCAGTCACTTCTCACTTTATATCCGGGCACTACCAACTCTAAATCCGGACACTTCTCACTTTAAATCCGGGCACTACCAAACCTAAATCCGGACACTTCTCACTTTATATCCGGGCACTACCAAACCTAAATCCGGTCAATTCTCACTTTATATCCGGGCACTGCCAAACCTAAATCCGTTTACTTCTCACTTTATATCCGGGCACTACCAAACCTAAATCCGGACACTTCTCACTTTATATCCGGGCACTACCAAACCTAAATCCGGACACTTCTCACTTTATATCCGGGCACTTCCAACTCTAAATCCAGTCACTTCTCACTTTATATCCGGGCACTTCCAACTCTAAATCCTGTCACTTCTCACTTTATATCCGGGCACTACCAACTCCAAATCCAGTCACTTCTCACTTTATATACGGGCACTACCAACTCTAAATCCGGTCACTTCTGACTTTGATATCCGGATAATACAGACCTTGTGGGCGGTAACTGCCAACCTTATATCTGGATACCACCAACCTTTATATCCGGGTACTACGACCCTTATGTCTGCGTACAACCAACCCTAATTCCGGACACTTCGAATCTTATATCCGTGTACTACCAACCTTATGCTAACTACGGACCTGACATTCGGATACTACGGACCTGACATTCGGATACTAACCAACCTGACATTCGGATACTACCAACCTGACATTCGGATACTACCAACCTACATTCGGATACTACCAACCTGACATACGGTTACTACCGGCCTCACATTCGGACACAACGAACTTAACACCTGGACGCTACCAATCTTACATCCTGTTACTTCCATTTTTATATCCGGAATTTATTTCCAGCAACTAACCTTACACACGGATACTTTCCAACCTTATGTCCTGATAACTCCATTTAACAGTTTGCTTTAGTGCATCATGTAAACTGTACTAAACGGTGCAATAGACAGTGGCAGTCTCATTAACATTGGTGATGTTATATGTTAATACTTAGCGAGGGAATGAGGGGTTGGGATTATGTTTGTTAAAACAGACACTTTACAGTAAAGAAGTAATTTTGTGATCGGTTTAGCGTTAATACACGTCAGCTGGGCGAAAAAATAAAAGTTTTCAGTAAACCGATCTATTTAAATGTTTCCGCCGTCCTGCTGGGCAGCAAGTCCGTAGATATTGATATCGAGAGACGAAAACTTCTGACCATCACGTGATGGTATCATAACAGGTTTTACGACACGATACAGCGTCAGGTATGATAAGTATCTGCCTTTTCATACGCCGCCGGAGGCGGTCGTATATTGGCGTCATCTCGTCCGTCTCGCCGTACGTCCGTTTCTTGTGAACGCAACTCCTCCTAAAATAATAATCAGATTTTCAAGAAACTTGCTTAATGTCACTACTGCAATGGGTGCATGAAGGACGATTTTTTGGTTCTTTGGTTTTTGTAAGAGTTATGCAATTTTCAACTTTGTATCTGTAGCTTGCTCATAGTGGAGTCTTGTGAACGCAACTCCTCCTAAAGTAATCATCAGATTTTCACGAAACTTGCTCAATATCACAACTACAATGGGTTGATGTGCATGAAGGGACGACCTCTCGATGCTTTGATTTTTGTAAGATTTATGCCATTTTATCTTGATCTTTATATTTTGTGGCGGCATATATTGTGTCCACGGCACTCTTGTTGTCTTTAGTGTACAATACACTTTATTTAGGGTTACACTTTTTTACCTGTGTACTACCTAAATCATCAGATTACAATTTGTATCAGTCTGCGGTTATAGCAATAAGTGACGAAATAAAAAAGATCACTTGTCACTTTGAAAGCAGACATCAAAACAGCTGAAGTTTAACTTGTTCAAGAGACGAAAATAGATTTACATTGTATCCCGGTGTTATATATATATAAATACAAGGTATGTGACAAACACACATAAAAATATCTATTTCACGGCGTTTTAATTTTACTGGATAATATTTGGGATTATGTGTATGTTCTGACCTCTTCACCACGGTTTAAAAAGAAATAAACGTTTAGATTTTGTCTTTTTTTCTGGTTTGATTTGAATTTCAGGAGAACGTTGGACTAGCTGAAATTAGCGTATTGTGATAGTAATAGTAATAACACTATTTGTGAAATTTGACAATTTTAACTGTATGTTTACATTAGTGACTATGATGATATATACACGACTAATCTTAAATGCATATTATAGAATATCATTTGTAAAATTGTATGTTTTTAACAAGTTGATGATGATGAAATAAGCACGACCGTTAAATGTTTGTTATGTTGAATGTCATTTGTAAAAATCTTATGTATCCAATAACTTGTAAATACTTAGGGAATTGATTTACAATATAATTATGTTATGTTTGTCTCTATTTATGATTTTGATCGGAGCTGGTCTATTGTATTCGGCTTTCTGTGTTGGTCTCTATTTATGGTTTTGATCGGAGCTGGTCTATTGTATTCGGCTTTCTGTGTTGGTCTCTATTTATGGTTTTGATCGGAGCTGGTCTATTGTATTCGGCTTTCTGTGCTTTCATGTTGGCTGATCGCATAACTGCATACTTCCGACATAAAAATAATATAAATCAGGCATGGATCGCCCATATTTATTTGTTTATTTATTTGTTTGATTGCGCAATCTTTTATGTTTCATGATTAACAAATAACGCCTTAATTCTGATATACTTTAAGATTTTTTATCAATTGCGGCACGACTAACCATTTAGTCTGTTTCATTCACACAAAAACAGTAACCACGGAAATGGAATGAAAACAATAAAAATTCTCGATCGACACGGCATCAAGACGCCTCATGTCGCACCTACGTCATGTTACATGGACTTGAGGATTCCATTCAATAGCCAGTGTTTTGAAGTACAAGAGCGCGTAGTAATTTACAAATTAGGGACCGGTCGAGGGTAATGTTCGTGCGGTCAAGGTCGGGTACATTTATCATTGACTCCGTTTCCAGTTGCAGAGAGATGACAGTTTGAGCGATGACCGTTGGCGAATAACATGTCATATGTACGTGTATAAGGATCGCGCGTGGTGATAGGAGTGCACGTGTGTGGGAGAGAAAATGGGAGTAAATGAATATGGATAGAAAAACCATGATACAAATGTATGAAAATTCTCTTATCCACTACCAATAATGTTCATATAAACCTGTTTTAATAATTTCAATAATAGTATGTAGTTGCAGGGGTGTGGCTTTTACATTAGCTAATGACCAATAAGATATGAGCATTTGGTATGAAACGGGAAGATAACACATTAATTATTCATATTTAACAAGAAACGAACATGTATATTTCCATTTTAAAGAGTCGAAGGCGTAAACACCATTCATCTAACAAAGACAAGTATGATGGGATGACCCCAGTAAAAACAATGATGTTTAGTCCAGAGTAATACCACTGCGAAGTACGAAACTGCGGCGACAGTGACACATTCTCGAAACTGCGAATATAAGATGTACCTATGTTGTTTGACAGATTTACTAGACAACAGATCGTTTTTGATGCGAGATGAAGCTGTAAAGAAGGAGATGGAATGGATTGGCAACCTGTTCACATAGCCGTGTTGTCATGAGTAAATAACACTACTTTTCTTCATAAACCGACATTTATCTTCCGGAAGTGACGAAAGCGTGCTAATGACGGTGGCATTTGCATGTTTGCTTTTGTGTCTAGAGTTTGTAGCTACATTGGAATGATATACACAAAGTTTATGTATTTAGGGGACTAGCTAGGAGGTCCCTAAATAAACTTGTAGGTTTAATGATGAGCTTGTACAGGATGGTGACTTCAACCGTCTCAGTCCGGCCCTTTCTTTCCTATTTCTGTGTAAATGTGAGAGACAATTTATCTGTATAATGCAATTGCATTTACAGTCAAAAATTTATACAGGAACATACGCCTGTGTTTAAAATAATTCAGAGTGGTATTCTTTTGTTTCATAAGGCTCTTAAAACACATATGGTCGCCATATCAAAATGTTTCAGGTTCTCCCAAAATCTTTTCATTAACAAGAGAACAATAGGTTTACAAAATATGAAGTAATTTTATTATTCATATACAATATTGATCAATAAATTGATATCGTTTTTTATTTGTACAACAGTTACTAAAAATAGCAATCTGCATTTATTACATTATATTACATTTACCGGTCATAAATCCAACAGCATCACGCCTGAATCACATCATGCAATATATTAACAATGTTCATGGTTTTCTCGGCATCAATTCTGATCATTAAGGGGTACCTTTTAATACGTCCTAGGGTTGTTTTTCCATTCATCGTAAAATCTTCAAATAAATAATCTTTTAAAAAGACGAAATGTACAAATGGCCAATTAAAATTATACATAGAGGATATTTTTGCTTGAATTTGAATATAAACGCAACGATTTATCAAGTGAGACTTCAATTATGACATGCTTCTTGCTTGCTTGTATGGTAGCAGTGATAATATCGTGAAATCACTCCCACATTCCCTATGTTGGTGGGGACAAGAAATTTAATTGATATTCCCCCAAACCTCATCTCCTTAGCTGCCTACTACACACGTGGCACCTTCTTACATCAGGTTTTTGATCGAAACCAAGACAAGTAAAACCCCTAAAGGACACTCAGCAGATTGTATCAGAGTAATAACAGATCATTATCAGGTACAAATATCGGAGTAAATTCCGACCACTCAAGGGAATTTAAAATTACAATGAAGTGTGTGTTCTTGTCATTGACCCATTGTACGGTCATGTTGACCGGTCGCTGACCCGTACGTGTGTTTGTACGGGTTTGCTAAAGCTCTATTTACTAGTTATTAAGCCGGAAGACCTTACCTCTTGATTTGACAGGTGTTTTTATTGACATCTTGATTTGTTACCCGTCAACCAGAAGAATTCGAAGTCCATTGTGACATTGTGGCTTTTCTTTTCTAGTTATTCTTGTGGATACTTGTAGTTATGTCATTAAGTGAGTAGGTTGCCATGGGGACATAATTTCTGGGTGGTGATAACAATATATTCATACTGGAACAAATCAGTCGTTTAAAATATTTATATAAACAAGCTATCAGCTTATACTAAGCACTTCTGTTGGCTCGGATTGACGCCCGCGAAGATTATTGTGGGAGGAAACCGGAGAGGTTCCTAAAGTTAGTACCCCGTACAAGGTACCTTAAACTATCAGAGAAAGCCCACGTAGTCGGGCAGATGACTCCCATGCCTTTTCACGACCGCACGGAAATCGAACCTAGGACGTGTATGTGAAAGGCGAGTGCGCTACTTCCACGTCACCCAACAACCAAATTCTGTTTAGGAATTGTACAAAAAGTAAACAAACAATAATGACAACAAACATTTATACAAAGAGGCATGGCACGTCAGACCATTGTTTAAGTGTCGGTTATTGCGGACAAAGGAAATATGTAGCCCAGCATCGTTTTGCGACATATCTCTTAGGGATAAGATAAAGTAGGAAAAGCGATTAATTTAGTTGCTTCATGAAGGACACGTCAGTGATGCTAGGGTCCTGAAGTGTTCAAGCCCATGGGACGACTTTGGGTAAATAAAATTTACCGGAATTGAGATTAGAATAGAAATTAGAAGGTGCTATACTCCAAAGTAAATAGGGTACATGCTTGTAAATTAAGTAGATGTGCAAGGTTATAAAGACACAGATCACGTGACATGCGTATGTATTATATACTTATAAAGTATGACGAATCAATCAGCATGGTTTACAATAACGCACGTATTCCACATCATACACGCGCCTGCCTTAGAATTCATTTAAGAGCATCAGCTGGGAAGGAGAAATGCGTGATTGAGGATCATATATGGCCCTGGACATTTTACCCACGTGGACATTCATATGTTATACCACTTGGTGTAATATTTTACCTAACGGGAATACGTAATAGTATTATTGAGAATATAATTTCAGGACATGAAAGATGCAATTCAACGCACATAATTGTACTGGCAAACACATATATGTTAGAAAGATGTATTGCATTCCCTATATTTACATTCAAATCAACGTTTAATGCATGTTTTCTATACTTTTCTGTGTTTTACTCGTGGAAAAAACCTATTTTGATATAGCAAGGTAAAGAACCAAGGTTTGTAGTTCGATACCTATCGGGAATGGTTCGTGTTTTCCACGGAATCTGAGATCACTAAGAGTGCTGTGTGGTCAGGGTTCTGTTCCGTGGCATGTCATGTACCACAAATACTTTGGGTGTTTAGGGACGAGTTTTTTCGCATGCCTTTAAGGAGAGTCAGTCCACAAATTGACACTGGCTCCTTATGAGCAAAGTCATGTTAAACAAGGAGGGGGTTTACCTTTACCTCCGTATATATACAAACTTTTTATGAAAACAAACATTAATCGGAAAAGTCGGGAAGTTCCATAAAAAACCCCCAAAAAACCGGGAAATTATATTTTGATATTTACTTACAGGTTCACTGGGAAACGTGAACAGCAGTCATTAAATACGCTCCACATCACCATTTATACCAGTCTCAGCCTCAACTTCCAGCCATTTTCTTCCTTACTGTCAACTGCCAACGGAATCAAAAACTCCCAAGCGGAAACACCTCATTTTAATCTCAACTTCCAGAATAGTCAAAACCTCTCAACCTCAACTTTCTTAATGGCCAAAACCTCTAAATCTCAACTTTCTGAATGGCCAAAACCTCTAAACCTCAACTTTCTGAATGGCCAAATCCTCTTAATCTCAACTTTCTGAATGGCCAAAACCTCTTAATCTCAACTTTCTGAATGGCCAAAACCTCTAAACCTCAACTTTCTGAATGGCCAAAACCTCTAAATCTCAACTTTCTGAATGGCCAAAACCTCTTAATCTAAACTTTCTGAATGGCCAAAACCTCTTAATCTCAACTTTCTGAATGGCCAAAACCTCTAAATCTCAACTTTCTGAATGGCCAAAACCTCTTAATCTCAACTTTCTGAATGGCCAAAACCTCTAAACCTCAACTTTCTGAATGGCCAAAACCTCTAAATCTCAACTTTCTGAATGGCCAAAACCTCTTAATCTAAACTTTCTGAATGGCCAAAACCTCTTAATCTCAACTTTCTGAATGGCCAAAACCTCTAAATCTCAACTTTCTGAATGGCCAAAACCTCTTAATCTCAACTTTCTGAATGGCCAAAGCCTGTTAATCTCAACTTTCTGAATGGCCAAAACCTCTTAATCTCAACTTTGTGAATGGCCAAAACTTCTAAACCTCAACTTTCTGAATGGCCAAAACTTCTAAACCTCAACTTTCTGAATGGCCAAAACCTCTTAATCTCAACTTTCTGAATGGCCAAAACCTCTAAATCTCAACTTTCTGAATGGCCAAAACCTCTTAATCTCAACTTTCTGAATGGCCAATACCTGTTAATCTCAACATTCTGAATGGCCAAAACCTGTTAATCTCAACTTTCTGAAAGGCCAAAACCTGTTAATCTCAACTTTCTGAAAGGCCAAAACCTGTTAATCTCAACTTTCTGAATGGCCAAAACCTCTTAATCTCAACTTTCTGAATGGCCAAAAACCTCTTAATCTCAACTTTCTGAATGGCCAAAACCTCTTAATCTCAACTTTTTGAATGGCCAAAACCTCTTAATCTCAACTTTCTGAATGGCCAAAACCTTTTATTCTCAACTTTCTGAATGGCCAAAACCTTTTATTCTCAACTTTCTGAATATCCAAAACCTGTTTACCTCAGCTTTTTGAATGGCCAAAACCTGTTAATCTCAACTTTCTGAATGGCCAAAACCTGTTAATCTCAACTTTCTGAATGGCCAAAACCTCTTAATCTCAACTTTCTGAATGGCCAAAACCTCTTAATCTCAACTTTCTGAATGGCCAAAACCTCTTAATCTCAACTTTCTGAATGGCCAAAACCTCTAAATCTCAACTTTCTGAATGGCCAAAACCTTTTATTCTCAACTTTCTGAATGGCCAAAACCTCTAAACCTCAACTTTCTGAATGGCCAAAACCTTTTATTCTCAACTTTCTGAATGGCCAAAACCTTTTATTCTCAACTTTCTGAATGGCCAAAACCTCTAAATCTCAACTTTCTGAATGGCCAAAACCTCTAAACCTCAACTTTCTGAATGGCCAAAACCTGTTAATCTTAACTTTCTGAATGGCCAAAACCTCTTAATCTCAACTTTCTGAATGGCCAAAACCTCTAAATCTCAACTTTCTGAATGGCCAAAACCTCTTAATCTCAACTTTCTGAATGGCCAAAACCTCTAAATCTCAACTTTCTGAATGGCCAAAACCTCTTAATCTCAACTTTCTGAATGGCCAAAACCTCTAAATCTCATGGCCAAAACCTGTTCTCAACTTTCTGAATGGCCAAAACCTCTAAATCTCAACTTTCTGAATGGCCAAAACCTCTAAACCTCAACTTTCTGAATGGCCAAAACCTGTTAATCTTAACTTTCTGAATGGCCAAAACCTCTTAATCTCAACTTTCTGAATGGCCAAAACCTCTAAATCTCAACTTTCTGAATGGCCAAAACCTGTTTACCTCAGCTTTCTGAATGGCCAAAACCTCTTAATCTCAACTTTCTGAATGGCCAAAACCTCTAAATCTCAACTTTCTGAATGGCCAAAACCTCTTAATCTCAACTTTCTGAATGGCCAAAACCTCTTAATCTCAACTTTCTGAATGGCCAAAACCTCTAAATCTCAACTTTCTGAATGGCCAAAACCTCTTAATCTAAACTTTCTGAATGGCCAAAACCTCTTAATCTAAACTTTCTGAATGGCCAAAACCTCTAAATCTCAACTTTCTGAATGGCCAAAACCTCTTAATCTCAACTTTCTGAATGGCCAAAGCCTGTTAATCTCAACTTTCTGAATGGCCAAAACCTCTTAATCTCAACTTTGTGAATGGCCAAAACTTCTAAACCTCAACTTTCTGAATGGCCAAAACTTCTAAACCTCAACTTTCTGAATGGCCAAAACCTCTTAATCTCAACTTTCTGAATGGCCAAAACCTCTAAATCTCAACTTTCTGAATGGCCAAAACCTCTTAATCTCAACTTTCTGAATGGCCAATACCTGTTAATCTCAACATTCTGAATGGCCAAAACCTGTTAATCTCAACTTTCTGAAAGGCCAAAACCTGTTAATCTCAACTTTCTGAAAGGCCAAAACCTGTTAATCTCAACTTTCTGAATGGCCAAAACCTCTTAATCTCAACTTTCTGAATGGCCAAAAACCTCTTAATCTCAACTTTCTGAATGGCCAAAACCTCTAAATCTCAACTTTCTGAATGGCCAAAACCTGTTAATCTCAACTTTCTGAATGGCCAAAACCTCTTAATCTCAACTTTCTGAATGGCCAAAACCTCTTAATCTCAACTTTTTGAATGGCCAAAACCTCTTAATCTCAACTTTCTGAATGGCCAAAACCTCTTAATCTCAACTTTCTGAATGGCCAAAACCTCTAAATCTCAACTTTCTGAATGGCCAAAACCTTTTATTCTCAACTTTCTGAATGGCCAAAACCTCTAAACCTCAACTTTCTGAATGGCCAAAACCTTTTATTCTCAACTTTCTGAATGGCCAAAACCTCTAAACCTCAACTTTCTGAATGGCCAAAACCTTTTATTCTCAACTTTCTGAATGGCCAAAACCTTTTATTCTCAACTTTCTGAATGGCCAAAACCTCTAAATCTCAACTTTCTGAATGGCCAAAACCTCTAAACCTCAACTTTCTGAATGGCCAAAACCTGTTAATCTTAACTTTCTGAATGGCCAAAACCTCTTAATCTCAACTTTCTGAATGGCCAAAACCTCTAAATCTCAACTTTCTGAATGGCCAAAACCTGTTTACCTCAGCTTTCTGAATGGTCAAAACCTCTTAATCTCAACTTTCTGAATGGCCAAAACCTCTAAATCTCAACTTTCTGAATGGCCAAAACCTCTTAATCTCAACTTTCTGAATGGCCAAAACCTCTAAATCGCAACTCTCTGTATGGCCAAAACCTGTTAATCTCAACTTTCTGAATGGCCAAAACATCTTAATCTCAACTTTCTGAATGGCCAAAACCTCTAAATCTCAACTTTCTGAATGGCCAAAACCTCTTAATCTCAACTTTCTGAATGGCCAAAACCTCTAAATCGCAACTCTCTGTATGGCCAAAACCTGTTAATCTCAACTTTCTGAATGGCCAAAACATCTTAATCTCAACTTTCTGTATGGCCAAAACCTCTAAATCTCAACTTTCTGAATGGCCAAAACCTCTTAATCTCAACTTTCTGTATGGCCAAAACCTCTAAATCTCAACTTTCTGAATGGCCAAAACGTCTTAACCTCAACTTTCTGAATGGCCAGAACCTCTTAATCTCAACTTTCGGAATGGTAAAAACCTCTAAATCTCAATTTTCTGAATGGCCAAAACCTGTTAATCTCAACTTTCTGAATGGCCAAAACCTCTTAATCTCAACTTTCTGAATGGCAAAAGCCTCTAAATCTCAACTTTCTGAATGGCCAAAACATTTCAACATCTTCTTACAGAATGGCCAAAAACCTCTTTACCAGACTGTTCTGACTATCTATAAGCAACATTTTGTGACCCTTGCTAAGGTCTGCATTCAAGGAATATTTTAACATTAGTATTCTAACTCATCATAAAAAAAAACAGTATAGTTGCAAATGGCCGCTACCACGGGAATCCCTCTAGAATCGTCCTTGTTAACCTACCAGAAAGTAAGTTCTAGCGAGATAGTAATAGCAACAGTACGGACAAGTGAATTGTGAAATTTTCGAGGCAACCTGCCCCTTTATCAGACACAAATATTACATAAATTACATCACATACATAGAACATAAAACAAATACAAAGTTATAAATATATATATATATATATATATATATCAAACTGCATTTTTACTACCGATGTATATTTAGTATCAATTATTGATGAGGCAATCTGTATGTAGTTTCTTTAATGATATATATATATATATATACAATGTAACTGTATTGTTACTATCAATGTTAATTAAGTATCAATTTTTTGATAAGCCAATTTGTATGTAGTTTCTTTAATGGTATATATACAATGTATTACATTGTTACTACCAATGTATATCTATAACTAGTACAGATGTACTGATTCGACAATCCTCTATCTATATATATATGCTTGAGTGATATAAAGAAACATGAAACTGGAGAATTTATAATATTTACATAAGATGATAGTCAGCGCTAACACAATGTGTAACGCACAGCTGTCGTGGTCGCTTACATGCTTCAACTTGTCTACCCTGAACCACAGATGAACAAACTCAATGACCTAGGCATTTAATAACAAAAAAATCCTTTGTGTTCATATAATGGGCTGTTTTTTGTAATGTCAGCATCCGTGTTATGATCCTGTGTCTTTCTCTAAGCGGATATGCACACTCATGTTCTGTCTATGTGGAGGTGAAGCGTTTTAGAAAATTTTATTCTTGTCATATACTGAAACGAAAAAAAGCGCAACTTGGAAAATTGTTATTAATTTTGTATTAAATATACATAGCTGTATAAAAATCGCGGAAATAAAAGTGCTCCATGCCTATCACCATAACCAATGTTCAAAATCAACCAGGTGTGACGAGAAACCTATGCACATCCGGCGCGGTAAAAACATCAAAATCCGTGCCTGTACAAACATACGCGTTCTTTTTCATTCAAACCAGTATCAATTTATCACTAACATCGAGACACATCATCGCCAATACTTTTGCAAACAATAATTCCTTTTACAATTATGCCACGGTTATCACAGGCTGATAGAGGACGTGCTATCGCGATGCTTATGGCAGGGAGCACGCAACTTCACGTCGCTCGACACTTCAGAGTTCACAAATTCACTATTAGTGGATTAGTTTCACGTCTTAACGCCACAGGAAGAGTCGATGACCGGCCGAGATCAGGACGTCCACACGTAACGTCGCGACGTCAAGACCGGGTTGTTAGGCTGGCACACTTGCGTAACAGGAGGTTAACGGCTGCTGAAACGGCAAGGAATACGATTGGTAATCATAACCATCGGATTCATCCCCAAACTGTGATCAACAGACTGCGTGAGGCTAATTTGCGTGCAAGGCGACAGTACGTTGGTTTACCACTAACACCGCAACGTCGAGCACGTCGTATGCAATGGTTGACGGCACATATGCCCAGACGTTTTCCTATGAGACGTTGGAGGTCCATGCTCTTCACCGATGAATCCCGATTCACGTTATTTCGAGCAGATGGCCGTCAACGTGTGTACCGGCGTCGAGGCGAACGTTTTGCTGACCGATTTTGGGGTGGATCAGTTATGGTTTGGGCGGGAATCTCCCATGGTTTGAAGACACCTTTGGTGATAGTCAATGGGAAATTAACGGCCGTACGCTATCGGGATGAGATCCTTAGGCCCATGTTGTGCCATTTGTTAGGCAGCATCATCTAACCTTGCAGCAAGATAACGCGCGACCACACGTTGCAAGAGTCTGTAGAGACTTTCTTGCGACACAGAACATTGTTCCTATAGATTGGCCTCCATATAGCCCCGATTTGTCCCCAATCGAGCATTTGTGGGATGAACTAGACAGAAGAATTCGCGGTCGCCGTAACCCCCCAAATACCCTCCCCCAGTTAGCAAATGCACTCGTCCAAGAATGGAATAACATGACACACACGATATTAGGGCACGGTTTCAAAACTGCTGCCATTTCAACCTGGATTCACATAGGGTACTACCAATCATGACCTTCTAGCGAAGTGACCTTTTCTTAAAAATCTCTAAACATTTAGAGGATGTTACATCAATATTCAATATTAACTATTACATATGAAATTTAGACATAATGCTCACAAGTATTATTTTATTACACCTACAATTTGAAGTTGCGTTTCTTATTCGTTTCAGTATATAAATGAATAAAATTATTTATATATCGTCGATAAAGTTTGGCATATATTTTTTCGTCGCAGCATCGGAAAAAATACTACAGGTGATATTTTTCTTTACGTTTTATCTACATTAATCGTGTGATGAAAGAGATCTTTAATTGCGCACGAAATCTAATGAAGCTATGTTGTTGCCTTGTTTCTCTAGATAAACATGTAGGTATCGCGTTATAAAATGTACAAAGGGCGACTTATATCAGGTTTATGGACGTCACCTAACGATATTTTGTGAAGATAGTAGCTTCGTTCCACTTGATTTTGAAAATCTATTGTAATGTTATCATCTTTATATAATAGAACAAGCAATATGAGCGTCAAAATACAAACGTACGTAAGAAAGGAATATAAAACAAGGTGTAGGACATTTTATTGTAGATGTTCTACTTTTAGAACACTGACGCATTTCTAGACAACCTCGGCTCCATCTCGGGTATCAGTGTACACACCATATAAGTTTCATTTGTTGACGTCTGATAAGTAAGGTAAATATCTTCAGTAAATATTACTGAGTGTATCACACGTACTTAGTTAGGTTTATACTTAATATTAGTGAGTGTATCACACGTACTTCATCAGGTTTATACTAAATATTACTGAGTGTATCACACGTACTATGTCAGGTTTATACTAAATATTAGTAAGTGTATCACACATACTTAGTCAGGTTTATACTAAATATTACTGAGTGTATCACATATACTTAGTCAGGTTTATACTAAATATTACTGAGTGTATCACACGTACTTAGTCAGGTTTATACTAAATATTAGAGAGTGTATCCCACATACTTAGTCAGGTTTATACTTAATATTAGTGAGTGTATCACACGTACTTCATCAGGTTTATACTAAATATTACTGAGTGTATCACACGTACTATGTCAGGTTTATACTAAATATTAGTGGGGGTATCACACGTACTTCATCAGGTTTATACTAAATATTACTGAGTGTATCCCACGTACTTCATCAGGTTTATACTAAATATTAGTGAGTGTATCACACGTACTATGTCAGGTTTATACTAAATATTAATGAGTGTATCACACGTACTTAGTCAGGTTTATACTAAATATTAGTGAGTGTATCACACGTACTTCATCAGGTTAGTGGGTGTATCACACATACTTAGTCAGGTTTATACTAAATATTAGTAAGTGTATCACACATACTTAGTCAGGTTTATACTAAATATTACTGAGTGTATCACACATACTTCATCAGGTTTATACTAAATATTACTGAGTGTATCACACATACTTCATCAGGTTTATACTAAATATTACAGAGTGTATCACACGTATTTAGTCAGGTTTATACTAAATATTACAGAGTGTATCACACGTACTTAGTCAGGTTTATACTAAATATTAGTAAGTGTATCACACATACTTAGTCAGGTTTATACTAAATATTACTGAGTGTATCACACATACTTCATCAGGTTTATACTAAATATTACAGAGTGTATCACACGTATTTAGTCAGGTTTATACTAAATATTAGTGAGTGTATCACACGTACTTCATCAGGTTTATACTAAATATTAATGAGTGTATCACATGTACTATGTCAGGTTTATACTAAATATTAGTGAGTGTATCACACATACTTAGTCAGGTTTATACTAAATATTAGTAAGTGTATCACACATACTTCATCAGGTTTATACTAAATATTACAGAGTGTATCACACGTACTTAGTCAGGTTTATACTAAATATTACAGAGTGTATCACACGTACTTAGTCAGGTTTATACTAAATATTAGTGGGGGTATCACACGTACTTAGTCAGGTTTATACTAAATATTAGTGGGGGTATCACACGTACTTAGTCAGGTTTATACTAAATATTAGTGGGGGTATCACACGTACTTAGTCAGGTTTATACTAAATATTAGTGGGTGTATCACACGTACTTAGTCAGGTTTATACTAAATATTAGTGGGTGTATCACACGTACTTCATCAGTTTATACTAAATATTACTGAGTGTATCACACGTACTTAGTCAAGCTTTTACTGCATCCAACTTTTTGTATTATGTTTTGGTGTCAAATACTAAAACGCTTTTGTACTAAAGAGTTAGAAAAACATGATTAAAACAAACATTGCAGGATGTAAAGAGTAAATCGAATACTGTAGAATCTAGACTGTAACACTAAGCAGTTAAAGTCCATCGTTAAATTCTATGATTTATCTAATCAATCACTTTATAAAATGACGAAACTTTGCAACATTGAAAAGAGATCCACAGAAACTGTTTTCTGACAGTGGTCAATTCAAAACCAATGACTGTAACCGCTATGGTAACCTGGTTATACTAGAAATTTCCAGGCATTTGATATTTTAACACCTGTTGGTAACCCTGTTATACTAGAAACTGTTCCCTAACCATGGACATTTCAACACCAGTTATTGTAACCCCACACACTATGGTAACCGGATTACATTAAAAACCGATCCTGTCAGTTGTCATTTAAACACCAGTTATTTTAACCCCACACACTATGGTAACCGGATTACATTAAAAAACCGATCCTGTCAGTTGTCATTTAAACACCAGTTATTTTAACCCCACACACTATGGTAACCGGATTACATTAAAAACCGATCCTGTCAGTTGTCATTTAAACACCAGTTATTTTAACCCCACACACTATGGTAACCGGATTACATTAAAAACCGATCCTGTCAGTTGTCATTTAAACACCAGTTATTGTAACCCCACACACTATGGTAACCGGATTACATTAAAAACCGATCCTGTCAGTTGTCATTTAAACACCAGTTATTTTAACCCCACACACTATGGTAACCGGATTACATTAAAAACCGATCCTGTCAGTTGTCATTTAAACACCAGTTATTTTAACCACGCCCTGTGTTAACCTGGTTACATCGTTGGCAGCAATATGCACCTACAACAATTGTGGGGCTTGTGCTGAAAGTTAGAGAGAATCTAACCCTTCCGCTTCATCATGTTTCCTAAAATAGACTTTATCTTAGTTACCCAGTCATTGTCCTTCCTTCCCAAACGTCTGTTCTCTCTTTTTTAAAACTCATTTTTAAATACATGCAAACATATTTTTGCTACAATAGAGTTAAAACCTCTCATAATCACCCAAAACCTCAGTTATCACATAGTTCGACATATCTTGGCTATCAAGTGTCAAATACAAAATATGAAAATATTTCCAGTGAATCACAAAGTACAGAAAGGTATTTTCAATCCCTGGCCATGCGCTATATATTTAGATGAGATTTTAGTGACAGACTCAATATACTAATATGATATGAACCATGGTGATTTACTGCTGTCCTGTCTCTCTAGGCCAGGTCTATATATAATAACAGATAAGATAAATGTCTGTCATATATTATCTTGTCGTTGTCCTCCACGGTCTCTAGTCCTTTGACAGTACAATACATAAAAGGGTAGATAACTGCTATTTTCCTGAAGTGTGTTCTAAATAGTAAATTCGTCCGTTTTGAGTAGTTTAACACCGATATTATATACATTACTGACTAATGGTTGAAACATATTAGATGTTATGAAGACAATAATAATATTAAAACAAACACGCAAAACTGTCTGCTTATCTTCAATTAGTGTATTTTATATCTATATCAAAGCTGCAATTCAATTGCACCTGACAACATACTGTTAATAATTTGAAGTTTTAGTAACTCAAAACAATTAAAATCCTCAAACAAAGATATATTTTTTCAATGACTCCTTGGTTTTATTATGTTTTTGATTTGACAGCGGTAAAAAAAAAGTTACACACAGGCCTGAATATGATACAAGGGAGGTAACTCGTCATAAATGAAACGACAATGTAAAGGGCAAAGAGAGATAACTCCTAATTTCACGGATACGTTCACGCTGGCTGATTAAATTGTGTGACGGAACATGCAACTGTTCGGAGTCTTATCGCAGTTTTAGCAAGTGCATCAAGGCGCTGTAAATTCATTCTGAATTAGTTAAAGGCTTCTTTTAAAATAAGAAAAACTACCTGTCAAAATAAGTTTTATGGAATAAGTTTAACTACTAAAATTTCATCAAGTCCCTGTCATATCCGTGAAAGCTTAGAACCATATTTTCATGTGGAGGAACTATTTAAGCGTACGTGACTAAATGTTAATTCATTGTAACGTCAGCAATACATAAACACAATTTTAACAACAAACTGTTCAAATTACTGAATTCTATATATATGTACATATACTCTAGTAAGTAATATCGACAGTATGGTCCAATATTGGTACTGGATCCTAACAAACAAATGTTCGTTGGATGCGTATTACTGGAACAGATATATGATCAATGAAGTAATAGTAACAGTACGGACAAGTGAATTGTCAAATGTTCGAGGCAACCTGCTACAGAGATTTTTGTTTACCTCGCCAAAATACAGCTACATCAGTAAAATTATATGGCACTGGCCATGTATTTACTTGATGTTATAGAATAAATGCCCACAGATGTTATAACATATTATAAAACTAGTTCTATACATTGTGTCAAAGCTGTTGTGTTTGGCCCTGTGTTTATTACAAATAGTTACAGAGAAGCGCAGCATTTTTCGTTAAATTGATAAAGTTATTGTCACTTTAAAGTTACATACCCCCTCTGTACATTCCGTTCGTACATATACAATGCAGTTTCAAAGACATGTGTACAGTTTACGACTGACATTTGTAACCATTGGTGTGAGTATATACTGACCGATTCACTTACAGTAAATAAAACAATAATGACGAATCCTGCTAGCATTATTGATGAAGTGTACAATGTATATACTATGTTGACGTTGATACTTACACGTACAAGCGTTATTGAAGAAGTGTACAATGTGTATACTATGTTGATACTTACATGTACAAGGGTTATTGAAGAAGTGTACAATGTATATACTATGTTGACGTGGATACTAACATGTACAAGCGTTATTGATGAAGTGTACAATGTATATACTATGTTGACGTTGATACTTACATGTACAATGTATATACTATGTTGACGTTGATACTTACATGTACAATCATTTTTAACGAGAAGAGTACGATGTAGCCATGATTATAATAGAGACATTCAATCTTGATTTAGTTTATCTGGGTACAGAATGCTTTAACATACCTTCGGGAATTTCAAAAAGGTAGGACGAGACCATAATAGATATACGGGCTCTTCTATTTGATTTTCAGGAAAGAAAGGTGTACGGACGTGATTACGTACAGGTTGCGGCTAATTGTTTTGTTGTCTGTTTGCTTTGTTTGTTTTTCAATTGTTTTTCAGTCAATATCCATATCTCTCTAACTAATTTGGAAAGCCAGTTTCGTGTCAGTAACTATCAGTCGAAGTGATCCTTAGGTAATGGCCGTAATGACAATTGTTGTACTGTGCAATGTTATGCAGAACATCTTCTCATTCGAAATTTATCCCATATCCCACTTAAATGATGATACAGTCAAGTGCACACACGTTTGTACGTATACCTATATAAATATGTAGGGAGATACTGAGTAACTCAAGTAAGGTCTTCTAAATTGACAATTCATTATATACCATGGCTATTTATATATCCTCCCATGAAAGCAGAGTAATAATTTCCTCATAATACTGTCATCGTCTGTGTACAACTCATATTTCAGATGTTTGTCTACGCCATCCCAAAAATGGCCCGTGTTCCACTTGGCTCATCATCATTAACCATTTCTATACGACCCAGGTCAGTTGACTTTCACACCTCGGCGACAGACCTTTTTTAGGTCCCTCCCTCCCCATCCATACTTATTATATTACTCATTTAGAGTTGTCTGCAAGAAGTGGCTGGTTTCTTCTCAGAAAAAAATGGTGTATTTTTGAAAATGGATATTCTCTTGTATGGGGGTGACACTATGTTTCTATCTAAACGTGTTAAAGGTTTACAGACATCTCTAAATATTACTTTAATGGTTATTGTCAAATCTGGAAGTTAAATGTTAATACACCAAAAAGTAAAATTACAATATTCACAAAAAGGAAATGTAGGGATCAAGCTAGATTTACATTTTCTGATGAACAACTTGAAATTGTTGACTCATATTCATACTTCGGAAAATTTATGAGATCTTAGTGCCACAGATTTACTAATTACTTTATTACGATACATGGTGATATTTCAATTATGAACTCGCGTTTTATTTTTAAAAGAATCTAATTAAACAGAAAATATTTGTCACAAAAGTTAGAGAGTTCAATTTGAAAATTGGTACATAAAAAACAACGCTAATTAACTATAATTGATACAGTATTTTAATTCAAAATATTCCGTAATACAATCATCTTAAAGGAAATATCAATTAATACGTCATAATTAACACGTTTCTAGGCAACCATAATAATCATATATCAAAATAGATACAAACATTCATTTTCTAACATTTGAAACAACTAAGAAAAGTAGAAATACGTTTCTGATTTTACCTGACATAGTTGACTTTTCAGACTTGGTTAAAAGAAGATATAATTATGTTGGCGGGCTAGTATCGCATTTAGTACATTGTATATCATTATGTTGGACTTGTAGAAAATCACGGACTTGTTGCTTGAAAATTAAGAAGACGGATTGATGTTGTAACAACCAAACAAATGGATTACATAAATTTATTGACTCAATGAAAGCTATTTATAAATATAAGTTATAAATCTTAATAAGAAATAAATATGACTTCAATGAATTCGAGATTTGCTCCGTTTTATGTATATGTTTTGGATAGAAGCATTGCCACAGCAGAGAAAAAAAATCTTAAAATGCAGTGGTTAATCAATTTCTAATCAATATCCTTTTCCTTAGTGTAATGGATTACTTTAAGATATAGTTAACGGTAGATGTTGTAGATCCCTTCCGATCCAAATCTTTGATTAAGAGTTTCCACTTGTTAATATTCAAATATTAATTACTACAGTGATGATAAGTTGTTCTGTTCAGATGTATTTTCAAATTAATAATAATAATAATATCTTTTATTTATCCAGGGTTGCATATTTAGAAAAGTCTAGTTTACAATATGGCCCTGCTGTAAAATATATACACATATCACAGAAAGATGTTACATTGGATGTTACCGGTACATAAAATATATAGATTATGAATATTAATTAATTATAAGATACAATGTAGAACAAACATTATTACAATACATAGTTGGCTAAGATATATTACAATGTCATCAAAATATTGTAACAATACATCAAAACAGGCGTAAAATATGTTCAGATATCACAGATATCAATGATTGTTGCAAAACTAAAATCTAAAATTTTGAGAAGAGCTCCTGCAGATATTTACGTTTGAAAACAGCCACACTACAAGAATTTTTAATATTTTCACTGATACCATTTAGTAAAACTGAGCAAGTATATACAAATGAGCGTTTAAAATACTTTGTTCTAGCTAAAGGAATATAAAATTTGTTCGAAACTGAAGATCTTGTGTTTCTAGAAGTGACATCCCTGACATAGGCAAAAATACTACACAGGACTCCTGGGATATCTCCATGTAAAATTGTGAAGGCTTGAGTTGCTTTCCTAAAAGTTTGATATTCTTCAATAGGTAGCCATTTTAACTGTTTAAAAAGAAATTTAGAAGGGGTGAGAACATGTTTCACATTCAATAAAATTCTCGCTGTCCTTTTCTGTAGTGTAGAAGTCTTCTGGATATAAGATTTGTTACTAACTTCACACCAAACTACCGAACAATAGATGAAGTGGGGGAAAACTATACTTTGATAAACTTTGGTAAGCACATCGTTTGACATAAATAGCCGTCTAAGTACACCTATCTTCCTTGAAATTTTCTTGGAAATGTAATTAATATGTTCTTTCCAAGATAGACAGTTATCCACATAAACACCAAGAAGTTTTGCGGATTGTAGAGTTTCAATAGATAGGTTGTCTACAGAAATTTTCAACTCACGACATTTTGCTAATTTCTGAGCTGATCCAATCAAAATCTACTGAGTTTTGCTAAGATTAAGACTAAGTTTATTATCTCTCATCCACTGGATTGTACATTGAAGATCCTCTGTCATTTTCATTTCTAATTGATTTATCCCTTACACTCTGTGAGGTGTCATCAGCATACATAGTTACTGAGGAATGTTTCAAACATTTGGGATAATCATTTATATTTAAAATAAACAATAGAGGTCCAAGTATCGAGCCTTGAGGCACACCAATACTTATGGGTGAAAAATCAGACATCACACCACTGTAACATACAGCTTGTGAACTATTTGATAGATATGATAAAAAGAACTTAAGTGAAAGAGGAGACACATTATATGCTTTGAGTTTGTGTAAAAGAATGGAGTGATTAACTATGTCAAATGTCTTACGCAGGTCGATAAAAACAGCTTCTGTCAAAAATCCTTCATCTATATTTTGTAACCATTTGTCTACTACGCTCACCAGAGCTGTATCTGTGGAATGATTAGGACGAAAACCAAACTGACAGTCACTTAATAATTGATTCTTGGAGAGATAATCATAAAAAGTATTATGTACATGCTTCTCCAATATCTTACTTTACACATAATACAGACACAGGTCTGAAATTATTGACTAGGGTAGGGTCACCAGCTTTTAAAATAGGTGTGACCTTGGCCTTCTTCCATTCAGAAGGGAAAACACCTTTAGATATAGACATATTTTACAGAAATGTTAAAGGTGATGCAATAGAATCACCTGCTAATTTCAATAACTTAACAGAAATACCATCAATTCCTGTTGCTTTACCATCAGCCATTTGCTTGATTTCGGTAAGAACAAAATCTGGTGTTATACTTGGAATAACATAAGGATTACCAGAAACAAAACTGTCTATTTTTGGTAAACTATCATCAAAAGTTTTACCTCTTTCTGAACCAATGTTACAGAAAAAAAGTGTTAAAGGCGTTAGCAACATCTACCTTAACAGAAATAGTAGTACCATCCATACTTAAATTAACAGTGAAGGAGGATCTTTTACTAGGTAAAAATTCCTTGATCTTTTTCCACATTTCTTTGGAGTTTTTGTAACACTGCAGGATCGATTCATCTAAGTAATTCTGCTTAGCTTGCCTAATTTTAAGAAGCACTCTGTTTCTACAAGCTCTATACAGTGACCAATCAGATTCTAAATTAGAACTTTTTGCTTTGTTATGTAAGTAATCACGGATTTCATTGAGAACATCATCATTAATCCATTGGGCTGAATTTGATTTAACCCGTTCTAGATCTTCTCGCAATTCTATTTGTTTTAACCAAAGTCAGGGGTATCAGATGATTTCTTCGTATATTGACTTTAGTAATGTGTGAAAGCATATAGGATATAGAGTCAGACAATGAGAAATTAGCCCATGAAGGAGATAACTATTGTTCACACCTGTCCAGGTTAACCACAAGGGGTTCGTAGTTGGGGTTTAACTGGCACGTCCTTCGAAATAACAGACCATATACACTCATATAATAAAATGCGATGTTTTCATTCAATAGACATTGTTGAACTGATTATTAACATTCTGATTTTTAGAGTAATAATTGAAGGCGGTTATTTTTTGTTTGTGATTTTGAACATGGATATTTATGGTATCATGGATTTAAATTCAAAATGAGTCCGATATGTACCGCACTATTACGGACTAGTTGGTGTGTAAAATATATGTAGACTACAACAGATACCTATATAACAATGACTGTGCGAGTCTCCCGAGTAAAACGTTACAGTTAAAGCCCCAGTATGTCTTTGTGAAACTCAAGTCCCCACAGTTACGAGCCCAGAATATCTTTGTGAAACTCATGTCCCCACAGTTACAGCCCCAGAATGTCTTTGTTGAACTCATGTCCCCACAGTTACAGCCCCAGAATGTCTTTGTGAAACTCATGTCCCCACAGGTACGGGCCCAGAATGTCTTTGTGAAACTCATATCCCCGCAATTATTGTGAAACCAGACAGAGAGAGAGAGAGGATCCCTGTTTTCGAAACGACAGCTGCACTTAAAGGATAGGTCAAAATTCACAAGTCATAAGAGATCGTTTGCCGTTTCCGGGAAAAAAACTACAAAGACCTGACGATTTCAGGTATCCAGGGAGACG